>NC_084653.1:5887500-6187500 GCF_019802595.1 Syngnathoides biaculeatus | reverse complement strand
CCAGCAGGGAAGGAGCCCGAGTTGGTGCGTGAGGTCGAGAGGTTCCTACTAGATATAGTCGGACTCGCCTCTACGCACTGCTTGGGCTCTGGTACCACTCCTCTTGAGAGGGGTTGCACTCTGTTCCACTCTGGAGTTCCCCACAGATGACGAGCAGGTGTGGGTATACTTATTGGCCCTGGGTAGGAGCCTGTATGTTGGGGTTGACCCAGGTGGATGAGAGCGTAGCCTCCCTCTGCCTGCAGGTAGGACAGGTCCTGACTGTTATTTGTGTCTATACACCAAACAGCAGTCCAGAGTCCACTCCCTTTTTGGAGTCCATGCAGGGTTCGGGAACTTTTTAGGCTGAGAGGCCCATAAATGCCAAAATGTAATTTCAAAAGAGCCATGCAATATTTTAAAAAACTTAATACATGTGTATTTGAGCATTTATGTAGAACCAACACTTTTGGAGTACAATAAGTCTCTGCATTCTTTTAAATAACATTGTTATTATGTTGCTAACCAATGATGACAAAAGTACTTCTTACCATTAATGTGACTTCTGGTGCTGCATGGTTTTGCTGATGGCTTTATAGTCTTTCATACGTTGTTAGATTAAGCTTCATGCAGGTGTTGAGACTTCCATCCGTTAATCGTTCACGTAATTCAATTTGATTTGCGCTTGCCAACAATAGCATGTCTTTTATTCATTTGATTATCTTGTCTTTGTGCGAAAAGTTGTCAAAAACTTCATTGGCAACATCAGGCACGAATACTTTGGCATACTCCTCCATCTCTGAATGGCTGTCCAGTCTTGCCGAAAACTGGAGAACTCCCAATCTTTTTTTCTTTGAGCGATCGTTTGCACAATTAGTTGTTGCTACCTGCTCTGTGTTGGACCCTTCTGCGCCTGCGCAAATCAACTGCTCCGGTGAACTATGGCAATCCCACGAGGACAAACTGTCTCTGCTCATTTGCGTTGCCTACCTGACAGAAATGACATTTTACAGTATGTAGTGATGAGGGCTCTGCGAGCCTTATGCAACATCAAAAGAGACAGATGTGGCTTGCGAGCCATAGGTTCCTGACCCCTGCCTTAGAGGGATTGCTGGAGGACTCTATCATTTTGCCGGGTGTCTTTAATGCCCACGTGGGCAACGACAGTGAGACCTGGAAGGGCGTGATTGGGAAGAAGGCCCCACCACCGATCAGAACCCAAGTGGTGTTCTGTTATTGGACTTCCATGCTCATCATGGATTGTCCATAATGAACACCATATTCAGGCATATGGGTGTCCACATGTGCTCTTGGCACCTGGATACCTTAGGTCACAGTTCTTTCAGACTTGCGACCGACCGCTGTCTTGGACACTCGGGTGAAGGGAGAAGTGGAGCTGTCAACTGATCATCACCTAGTGATGAGTTGGCTCCGATGGCGGGGGAAGATGCCAGTCCAATGTGACAGGCCCAAACGTATTGTGAGGGTAGGCAGGGAACGGCTGGCAGATTCCCCTGTCAGAAGGAATTTCAACTCCCACCTCCAAAAGAACTTTGCTCACGTTCCAGGGGAAACGGGGGACATTGAGTGGATTAATTTTGTAAGTAGAGGTACCACTGTACAGTATGCCCTTACCCATTCGCATCCCTACATGCTCGCTGATTTTGGTCCATTTTTTTTTCCCATAATGAACCATATTTTTACAGTCATAATGTACACTCACAAGTCCTACATTTTCTCCTAAATAAACAGAGTGTCATTGCAGTTCAGAGTAGCCATCCTTTTTGGAGTCCATAGACAGAGTGCTGGGGAACGCTCCCTCTGGAGACTCCATCATTCATCTGGGGGACTTCAATCCCCATGTGGGCAATGAGTGAGACCTGGAAGGGCGTGATTTGGAAGAATGGCTTCCCCGATCAGAAACCGAGTGGTGTTCTGTTACTGGACTTTTGTGCTCATCGCGGGTTCTCCATAACGAACACCATGCTCAAGTGTAAGCGTGTCCACATGTGCACTTGGTACCAGGACACCCTAGGTCGCTGTTTGATGATCAACTTTGTGGTCATTTCATCGGACTTGCAGCCGCATATCTTGGACACTCAGGTGAAGAGAGGGGCACAGCTGTCAACTGATCACCACCTGGTGGTGAGTTGGCTATGATCGTGAGGGAAGATGCTGGTCTGACGTGGCAGGCCCAAATCTATTGTAAGGGGCTTCTGGGAATGCCTGTCAGATTCCGCTGTCAGAAGGAATTTCAACTCCCACCTCCGAAAGAACTTTGTCCATGTTCCGGGGGAGGAGGAGGACATTGAGTCTGAGTGGACAATGTTCTGCGTCTCCATTGCTGAGGCGGCCGACAGGAGCTGTGGCCATAAGGTGGTCGGTATTTATCCTGGTGGCAATCCTCGAGCACATTGGTGGACACCAATAGTGAGGAATGCCATCAAGCTGAACAAGGAGTCCTATAGGGCAAGCCTGTGGAACTCCCGAGGCAGCTGACAGGTACCAGCTGGCCAAGCGGAATGCAGCTACGGTGGTCGCCGAAGCAAAAACCTGGGCGTGGGAGGAGTTTGTGAGGTCATGGAGAATGACTTCAAGACTGCTTCGAGGAAATTCTGGTCCACTGTTTGGTGTCTCGAGAGGGGGCAGCGGTCCACGGTCAACACTGTGTATATTGAGGATGGGGCACTGTCAACAGTGCCCCATCCTCAATATACACAGTGTTGACCAACTCAGGACGTTTTGAGTTGATTGGGAGAATACTTCGACGACCTCCTCAAATCCACCAACATGCCTTCGCATGAGGAAGCAGAGTCTGGGTTCTCTGAGGTGGGCTCTTCTATCTCTGGGGTTAAGGTCACCAAGGTAGTTAAGCTGCTTGGTGGCAGGGCCCCGGGTGTGGATCGGATTCGCCCAGAATTCCTAAAGGCTCTGGGTGTTGTGGGATTGTCCTAGTTGACACGCCTCTGTAACATCGTGTGGACATCAAGGACAGCGCTTCTGGAATGGCAGACTGTGGTGGTGATCCAGAGGGTGTGTTCCAACTACAGGGGATCACACTCCTCAGCCACCTGGTAAGGTTTACTCAGGAGTGCTGGAGAGGAGGGTCCATCGGGAAGTCGAATCTCACATTCAGGAGGAGCAATGTGGTGTTTGTCCTGGCTGTAGAACAGTGGACCAGCGCTACACCCTCAGCAGAATCTCAGAGGGTGCATGGGAGTTCACCAAACCGGTCAACGTGTGTTTTGTGGACTTGGAAAAGGCGTTCAACCATGTCCCTGGGTGAGTCTTCTGGGGATCCTTTGGGAGTATGGGGTATGGGTTGTTCAGTCAAAGCCTACGCGAGTGTATGACAATAGATTCGGTGACGAACATGCAGGAAGTGCGTCACGGGTAAAGATTGATGTCCCCCCCCCCAAAAGAAAAAAAGATTGAGTTCGCGCCAAGCCAATGGATGGATGTGATGCCAGGAAGATGCTACGTGCTAGCCAATAGAGGAAGCTGCTCTATTGCACCACACATACCAAGAGACAAGATGTGTGTCATGGCTAAAAATTGATATTTCTCTTAGCCAATGTGATGCCAGGAAACTGCTCCAGTGGTGCCCAAAGGGAGAGCCACTCTATTGCACCGCTTTCAACCAAGATACAGTGCATGATGTTTACGTTCAGTTGAATCCAGTGCCATTTTTTTCCTTTCGTATCTTGAATTCCTTTGTTAACTAAAGTCAAATATTTTCTGTGGAGGCTTTTCGTAACCTAAATCTTTTGTTAGTAGAGTAGCGGTACCACTGAATATGCATGCAGGAGTATTGTATACGATACTTTACTGTTTATAATTTGATCTGTAGAGAAGTCGAGACGCTTGTAGTCTGGCACTTCATACTGCATGTGACTGATGTTCAGTTTTAAGAGTATTTATACATACTATTTAAAGACATACTGTATGACGTGAAACTAAACTTTTCCCATTTACGGGCTTATACACAAGGTTTTTGTCAAATAGTAGGATTTTTTTTTTTATCTGTGACAGACCCCACACAAAAAGATCAATTTAAAAAAGGCTTTTGTGGTTGTATCATGTGTATATTATGATCTTCCATATCAAAAGCTACACTGAGATCCAACAATACCAAATTGATACCTTTACTGAGTTAAGTATTCAACATAATATCATTTAGACTTTGATAAGAGGACATTCTGTACTGTGATGAGTTCGAAAGCCCGAGCTGATTCTGTACTGTGATGAGTTCAAAATCATGGACTTCTCAATACTTGTGAAGAGTCCATCCATCCATTTTCTTTGCTGCTAATCCTCACAGAGGTTGCAGAGAGTGCTGGAGCCTGTCCCAGCTGTCAACAAGTAGGAGGCGGGGTACACCCCGAAATGGTTGCCAGCCAATCGCAACTTGTGAAGAAGTCACATTGTATTGAGTCAAGATATCTTAACATTTTCCATACAGTTTTTGGTCAGCTGAATCAAATTCAAACGTGGTAACAAGAGTTTTCCCTGGGTGTCTTCAGATGCATTACCATGTTATTATTTTGCTGATTTGTGCTGATATTTAACATGATGGATTGTATTTTTTCACTAAAATAATGTGCAAAGTAATTGAATTTATCAGCACTTAGGAGTTCTGCAGAGATCTGATTCAGTGGGGAGGCTGTTGAGCTTTTGAACAACAATAAACAGACTGTATTATTGAAGTTCTGACTCATGATTTCAGAAAAGTCTTGCTGTGAAGCCCTAACTAACCCTTCGTTAAAATTACAAAGAGTTTGTCTGTAGTGGTCAGTCAATTTGGAGTTTCATTTTTCTCCACTCATGTTCTGCTTTCGGCAGTACGGTGGCGCAGCTGGAAAGTGTTGGCCTCCCAGTTCTGAGGACCCGGGGTTTGCATGTTCATCCCATGCCTGTGTGGGTTTTCTCCGGGCACTCCAGTTTCCCCCCACATCCCAAAAACATGCAACCTTAATTGGACACTCTAAATTGCGCCTAGGTTTGAGTGGGAGTTTGTCTCTATGTGTCCTGCGATTGGCTGGCATCTAGTTCAGGGTGTACCCCGCCTCCTGCCCGTCAACAGCTGGGATCTGAGGATAAGTGGCAGGGAAATTGGATGGATGTTCTGCTCTCCTACACTTAGATTTTCACATATAATTAGCCTGGATCTCAGTTTCAAGTTCCTTTTTGTAATATGTTTTAGCACACCCTGTCTGGTACAGTACATGAAGTTCTAACTGCTTCTGTGTCAAGGGCAAGAAAGGTGTCAACAGAACATGTTTTAAAAGGATCATATACAGTACTTTTTTTTTTTTACGGTGTGCATGTTTGCTGAACCATTCAGAGAAACCTTATGCTATAAAATGTTCATTGTGTAATGTAGAGTAATTAATTTTGAAAGAACTAATAATTACTTCCGTGCAATGTCGCAACATTGGTTAAAACAAAAAGAATGTTTTACATGGGATAATTACCCTGCTGGGCTCCATGGTTACTGGGGAAAATGTGTTTCC
Source organism: Syngnathoides biaculeatus (assembly GCF_019802595.1). Lineage (NCBI taxonomy): Eukaryota > Metazoa > Chordata > Actinopteri > Syngnathiformes > Syngnathidae > Syngnathoides > Syngnathoides biaculeatus. Next base: position 6,182,008 of record NC_084653.1, on the reverse strand, counting down.
TTATAGCCAGCAGAGGGCAGTGCTGATTTTCTTATGAAATAGACTTGGATTTTTCCAAGTGAAGTGATGTTTTAGGTTGTTCCCATCACTTGATACATTTTCCTTTCATTCCACTTATCCTCACTTAGGTTGCAGATGTACTGGAGCCTGTCCTAGCTATATTTAGGCAAGAGGCAGAGTAAACCCTGAACTGATTGCTAATCAGTCGGAGAGCACATATAAGCAAGCAAATGTTTACAGTCACTTCCACACCTACGGGCAATTTAGAGTCTTCAATTAATCTACCACGCAATGTTTTGGGGAAGTGGGAGGAAACCAGAGTACCTGGATAAAACCCATTCAGGCACAAGGAGAACATGTAAACTCCACACACACAAGAACGAATTTGAACCTGGATCTGAAGAACTGTGAGTCAGATGTGGTAATCTGTAAACACTATTTGGCCCTTAAGATGGTTTGTTATTGAAATAGACAACTCGGAAAAATTATCTAGTGGGAAAGATTTTAGGCAATGTATACTAGGTACTTTTACTCCATCTCATGTTGAAGTTGCAATTGGACTGAAAAAAAAAAGTGAAGTTCTACATTTTGTCCTGGTGACCAGAAAAATTTGGGTGTCACAACACTGCGGCACCACAGCTGCATTTTACACACTGATGACTGAGCTGACCCACATTCAACCAGGTGTGGCAAAACAGAGCATTGTGAGCGTTTAAAAAGAACTGTGGGGCATTTATCAAAGGGTTACTACGCCCCTCAACATCATTGGGAAAATGGCATTTGACCTCCTTAACAGGTGAGCAAATGTGACGCCACTTTGAAAAAATGTTTTGTTGTCCCAAAAAATTACATTCATGTTTGACTTTGAAAATCACAATACATTCACAAGGTTTTGAAATCACGACTGGTTACGAATTTTGTTTTTGTGCCACCAGGATGACAGATTTTTGCTATTATGATGGTTTTTGCTTTCAGGAGTTTCCTCTACCAACATGCTTTTGTGTCATTAAAGTTGTTTAATTGGTTTGTTTGCTGCAGCATTTGTTTGTTCTCTTGCAATTAAAATGTTCATGCAAATATTTGTCTCAACTTTGTAATGACTGAACTGTTTACCCTCATAAGGGTCGTGGTAATGCTGGATACAATCCGAGCTATCTTCGGACAGGAGGCGGGGTACACCCTGAACTGGATCCCAGCCAAATGCAGGGCATATAGAAACAAATGAGCATTCGCACTCACAATCACACCCAGGGCAATTTAGAGTCCTCAATTAATGCATGTTTTTGCGATGCGGGAGGAAACTGGAGTGCGCGGAGAAAACCCACTTATACACGGGGAGAACATGCATACTCCAAATTGATGGGTCCGGGATTTGAACCCCGGTCCTCAGAACTGTGCGATAGACGGGCTAACCAAACAGTCAGCATGCTGACCTATGTACAGTGCGATGAAAAAGTATTTGCCGCCCTCCTGATTTTTTATTTATTTATTTATTTTTTTGCATATCTATCACACACAAAGGTTTCAAATCATCAGGATTGCCCACCATGTTAAATCACAACTCACTGTGACTATCCACAAATTTGGGAAAGGTAAATTCAATTTCACCAGCCACATCCAAACCTTATTCCCACCATACTTGTTGAATCAAGAAATAATTTAAATAGAATCTGTCAGAGAACATGAAGTAGGCTACAAGATCTCATAATAATCAATGCATCATGCCACAAGACAAAGAAATGAGGGGGGAAAAAAAATTAAATCCATCAGTCTGGAAAAGTTCACAAAACCATTTCCAACGCTCTGGGGCTCCAGCGAACCACTGTCAGAACCATTATCCACAAATGGAGAAAACTAGAAACAGTGGCAAATCTTCCCAGGAAAGGGCGACAAACTAAAGTTACTTCAAGAGTGCGACAACGACGCATCCAAGAAGTCACAAAAAAACCTCGAACAACATCTAAAAACCTGCAGGACTCGTTGGCCTCAGTTAAGGTCAGTGTTCACGACTCTACTATAAGAAAGAAAATATACCCATGCTCTATGTGAGACTGAGCAGTACGATGGATGGATTGGGATTTCGCAATTCAGGAAGGTGGGAAAATTGGTGTCCCTCAAAGGTCAATTCTTGGTCCATTGTAAGTCAATCTTAAATATTTCCACTTTCTCAAGTCAAACAAACAAAACATAACTGACCATCACTTTGCAGATAACTCAACTTTAATATTTTATGATATTCTGATGATCACATACACACCCTCGTACAGACTTACTGATTTTTTTGTGCAGGTTTACAGATAACCTGGACAGTAAAAGTGATGGAAGTGGTGGGGGTGTGGGGGGTGACAGTAACCTATAGTAAAGCAATTTAAAGTAAATTTCAAGTCATATCAACTAAATCACAATATCAGTATTTTGCCATTTGAAAAAAATATTTCTAAAAGGGCTTCTGTCCATGTCATATTTTTGAGAAATTAATTCACATATTCATAACGAGCAGATTTTTGTACTGGTTTGTAGATTTAACCCTCAAAATGAAGCATTTGCCAGACTGATTCAAAATGCAGCTGCACATCCTCTCACTGGCACAAATAAATCACAACACATCCCGCGTACTCAAATAAATGCACCGGTTATCAGAATAATTTTAAAATCCTGTTCCTAGTTTATAAAGCTTTGAGGCAAGACCTCTTAAGTACACAAGTAAATTGCTCACCATAACACTCCGCCCAAAACTCGCAGAGTTGCAATTGCAGTCTATTTAATTCATTCATTGTTTACTGTTATTATTTTTTACAAGATGTGACGCGACCAATGACCCTTCTCGTTCTTTCGCCCTTTTGCAGCTGAAGCCGCCACTAGGTGTCAGCACTGTGGTCGCGATCCCGCCCTGTTTACGGGTGAACAAATCCGCAGTTGGAAGGAAAGAGTTAAGGGGTGGAGATTCCCAGCCGGGATGCTGACCAAATAAGCGCCATCAAATCTTGACCGTCAAGTTTGTGGATGTGAAGTGTGTAATCATTTGACACTGCTATTTCCGCATCCAGCTCGATTAACAAGTAACTCGGGCTTGTGCGAGGCCGGTATGACATCCAAATTGCGGCTCGGCAGCCGTCTGCATGCTTAAAAGCGGACGTGGACGTGGAAACTAGCTCACCGATATCATCTCAGTAAACTGCGGAAGGTATCGACAATGGCAACCTGCCGCTGACTTGCACTGCTCGTCGCCATGCGGTGTAAACAGTCGACCAGCTGGACCGGAACCAGTCCTGAGAGGTTCTGATAATTGGATGAGAGGACCGCTGCGAACGACGGGCGAAAACTACGAATCCGGGGTGGTGTGTGGGCGGAGGGTCAAGGGATATTTGCACTGTAAACACGCCGAGTGACGCCATGTGGAGCCCGCAGACGCGTGTGTGGAAAGTCGCCGCTGTGTGCTGCTTGCTGCTGCAAACAATCCTGCACACTTCCACAGGTAAGTCCATGATATTGTTGAATGGCAGGGGTGCGTAATGGGTAAACAATTATGTGCCGCTGACGACATGACAGGTACAAACAATTTTTTTTTGAAAAAGTCTTTGGAAAGACGTTTAATTTTCTTGAGAGGTTAAGAAAGCTCTTTGTAAAAAAAAAAAAAAAAAACGCATTTAGCAACATCGTTGTCAGAATATGAGACGATTCTGAGTACGATGAAGAGCCGTTGTACACTAAAACAATTACATTTTAGAACTTTTCACCATGATGTCAGGGAAAACGTCCAACAATATGCATACCATTGAGCTCAAATAGCAATGCTTTAATGCATTAATTGTAGTGCCAACAAAATTGTGTTATTGCATTGCATTATTGGATATCGAATTGGTGAATTAAGATGACACGTCCATCTATCCATCTTCTGCGCCAGTTGATCCTCACAAGGTTTGCGGGAGTGCTGGAGCCTGCTGTCATCGGGCAGAAGGCAGGGCACACCCTGAACTGATTGGCACCCAATTGCAGGGCACACAGAAACATCCATTCACACCCAACAATCTCACCAAGGGCAATTTAGACTCTCCAATTAATCCATGTTTTGGGGGTATGGGATCACATAAGAGCACCAGGAGAAAACTCATTCAGGCACGGGTAGAACATGCAAAGTACACACAGGCAGGATTTGAACCCCGGTTCTCAGAACTGTGAAGCTAATGCTGTAATCAGTGGTGCCACTGTGCTGCCCACACACCACATTAAGATGTATAAATTGTATATATCACAGTCTAAGTGAATATGATTCAAGTCCCTGGCTCCTCATTTCCTACTGGAGCCATTCAATCCTGACTGTTTCAGGTTGCAGGCTATGAAGCCTGCTCATCATTCTTTGATCCCATTCCATCAGCAGCTCTGAGGACACCTCTGTAAACAAATGATCCGAGTCCCGCAGAACATCTTCCTCCTTCACCTCCTGATGAAACTCTAATGATCAGAAAATGTAGTGCAGAAGAAAATTAATGAATACATTTCTGTAATTAAAAAGTCCCCCTTTCCTGTAATCATGACTAATTATGTCATTGATAAGTAATTAAGTTCATTTGTATGGTCTTTATCCACAGAGTCTCAAAGTTCACAAACAACCCCTTTCCAGGATAACCAACCAGTCTGCAATGGATGTTGAGTGGGAAACATTTATCACATATTAAGAATACCAAATTTCAATCCGGTTTCGGTACTCATCACCACACACAATCTGCTCTTCTCAATGTGCTAAATGATATAAGGTTGAATACTCACTCGGAAAGGTGTCAATTCTGGTCTTGTCTGATCTCAATGCAGCTTTTGATATGGTGGATCATAATATACTGTTGAACAGGTTGGAAGCGTGGACTAAATGGAACGGTCCTTAAATGGTTCTTTCTACTAAATACTGAGTAAAAGGGTCTGAATACTTATGGTGTAGATTGTTTTAATGCAGGCATTTGTGAAAATCTTTTATGTTGGGAAAAAAATTTACATAAAAGATTTTCGCAAATGTCTGCATTATAACAGAGTGGAAAAATTTAAGGGGTTCTGAATACTTTCAGTACCTTGTGTGTGTGTGTGTGTGTGTGTGTGTGTGCCTGTGTGTGTGTATGTGCATTGTCGTGTTTTGCCATGTTGACTTACCACTGGAGAGTGTCACGCATCATAGCTCATAACACAACAGTCAAATGAGTAACCCATGTCCTTATACGACCTCTGCCAATAGACTGCTACTCGCAGGTGTGGTCATCAGCACCAGAATTAATGATCACTCACCTCCAACATCAAACAATACATGCCAGATCTCTGGTCAATAAAAGCTAAAAGACTAACTTTCACAATGGAAGTATTGTACTAGAAAATCATTCTCTGCTCCTGTTACGTTTTGTTCTAATCGAGTAATATAGCTATCTCACTGCACTTTGATTAAATAACTTTGTTTGATAATGTTTATGACTCATCAGTCAACACGTCTTCTCCTTCAGGTCTTAATGTGTGTATGAGTGGCAGCGCTACTTCGTGCGAAGAATGCCTCATGATTCATCCCAGTTGCGCCTGGTGCGCACAAGAGGTATGCTTGTTTATGTGTTTAGCAAAAATATTTGCATCACTGATACATCTTATTACTGTATAGTCTTCTCTGTTTGTAACAGGATTTTGGGAGGGGCCGCATCCTGACATCACGCTGCGATTTTGTTGTAAACCTGCACAAGAGGGGCTGCCAGAGTCACTATGTCGAATACCCAACAAACAGTATCATGGTGCAGCAGAACATGCCCCTGAGCTCCAAAGGGTCTGGCTTGACCCAACAGGATGTAGTCCAGATTAGACCTCAGAGGATCTCACTCAGCTTGCGACCAGGTGACAAAGTTGAAAATTTAAGCCTTTAACCATCCAATATAGAAAAATCTGTTTGGTTTGCGGTTCCCTTAGGGCTATTACAAAAAAAAAATTGTAGTTTTGTTACCTGCCCCTGCCGAGATGTGAAATCTGATCCTTTATCAAATGGTTGAAATCTAAATTCATAGTGAAAAAAACCCTGAAGGCTTTTTCACAATGCATTGGAGCTGCAGCTCATGGGGAAGCCTAAACTCCCCCAGATCCTGCTGTGCCTTTAGAATCAGATGAACCCCTCTGACATCCTTTTTGGGTGCTGCGCCTTATCTCCTTCCTCCTTGTTATATAAGTAAACCCAAGGCCTTCTGTTGAAATGGTTACATTTGTATTGCTGTACTGCAGCCTCCTTTACATCGAAACCAACAGAAAAAAGGAACCAGGCTCTTTTCTGTTCAGTCGTGTCACAAAGAGCAGCAAAGATATGTAAGGTCCATCCTGCGGCCTACCTTGTGGTTGGTGCAACAAAAACCAAGTGCATGTGTAGGCCTTAGTAATGGCAGAAACAGTAAGAAAAGTAACTTGGATCTCAAAGGTTTAGAGGACACTGGATTCAGTGACTTTTACAGGTTTCCTACAAGTGTAACGCCCGTTCTTTTTTTTTTTTTTTTCAGTGCATGGAAATCTATCAGAAAATATAAAATATTACCATTCTGACTGTATTGATCTTATCTATGTAGGGTGCAATGTCTCGTCTTTTTTATAACTTTTAGGTCATTTGATGAAACAACAAGATATAATGTTGGCAGTGAATTGTCTCCCCCTTAAAGACAAAGCCACATCTAGTGGATCTTTTCTGCTTATCAAAGCTTAACTGTGGTTTGGAGTTCTCTAAATGCAGTTGGGTGGAGTGGAAAAAGACTGAAAATTTGCTCAAAGAGACAGTTGAAGGGTTAACATGCTCCCTGATCGATTCCTTACTCAAAATACAGGAGAGCAGACATGGTTTGGGCTGGAGGTGCGCCAGGTGGAGGACTACCCAGTGGACCTCTACTACTTGATGGACCTCTCGCTCTCCATGAAGGATGACCTGGACACAATTCGGAACCTGGGCACCAAGCTGGCCCTGGAGATGGGCAAACTCACTAGCAACTTTCGTCTGGGCTTTGGCTCTTTCGTGGACAAGAACATGTCGCCCTTCTCCTACACTGCACCCAAGTATCATGAGAACCCGTGCAACGGGTAGGTGGCAGTGACTATATCACTAAAAAATCTTAACTTGTGAATTCATTTTATTTTATTGTGAAAACATCTTACTGTACTTATTTTAAAAGTTTTGACTTTCTAAATTTTCAGAACGACAAAAAGACTTTTTTTTCAAGACTCTTAGCAAGTTAGCAGTTCCATTTTGAGATTTTTTTTTCTCCCCCATTTCTTTTTGGTACAAAATGTATTGGTGTAAGTAGAAAAAAATCTGCTGGTGGATAGTATTCTTCCTCCAGTTCTTTTCGAGTTCTGGATGAGAGGTTGTTGGACAGCCTTTTTCAGATCATTTCAGAAATGTTCAATTAGGTTGTAGTCTGGGGTCTTCCTGGGTCAATTAAGGACATTCAGAGTTGTCTTGAAGCCACTCCTTTCATATCTTGACCATGTGGTAACCCTTGTTGAGTAAAAGATGAAAGCCCTTCAAGTTCAGGTCATGATAAATGGGAGTGAAATTTTTTTTTTTTTTTACTTTGACTTGCGAGCGCAAACTTGAGATACAAGTTCTTTCTGGAAGCAGTAAACTCAAATAAAATCACTTTACAATAAGCACCGCTTTACCATATGGTGAACTGTTTAATTGCACTTCGAGTTCAAATTTATGGTCACGCAGAGAAGAAAGACAATTACAATTTGTATACATAAAACAACCAAAGCTTTGACCTGCGAAAGTCAGCTATCTTAATGCTCACAAACATTCATTCAAACAAGGACCAAAGAAATGGAAAACGCTACTGACATGCCGACAGTTAGCATCTAGAGTCAAGGCTTGAGAGCCCTTTCGGAAACTGATATTTGGAAGCATAGGATGGAACAACACAGACGAACATTACTCACTGACATGGGTTCTTCATCCTTGACAAAAAAATTACTGATGATAAAATTTCTTACTGAGCAGTAGAACAGCAGAAGAAATAGCCTTGTTCTTCGTTAGCATGAGTGTAGCAAACATTGATGGGAGGGGTGGGCACACCATTAGGCACAGCACAGTGATGGATGAAATATTAGATCATGACCCACAAACTGTTTAATTCTTTGCATTATATCTGCAGTATTTTATTCATCTGTTTTTACAAAGTGCAATATTAGGGTGTACTATTTACCTTATTAAGAAACAAACAAACAAAAAAGTGTATAATTTGTATTAGTGTAGACAGCATTTTAAATAAAATAAAAAAAGAATGTAGATAGACACAAAATGTATGGATGCTGCAAGCGATATCTCATGGACTCAAATGTAACCCCACGTGTTCTATTTTATTTTTTTTTTGGTCTCGATCAATTATGCATTCCTAGCTCTTCATATTTGTTCAAACGAAGTGAATAAGCTCTTCTGCAGCCCAACAGCTCACACACTGTAGCAGAAAACCAGAATATGGACTTCCACTGTCTTTGTTTTCCCCAGAGGCGAAAGTGCACTGAACCCAGTGCGCATCACTTGCCATGTAGGTTATTTGCGTGATGTCCATGCACAAAGCATTTCAGTGAGAAAATATTGATGATAAATGAAAGTAGTTCAAGGCCACGGTGATTTAAAAAAAATAAAAAACACTGCGTGACTTGTTCTTTTTAATGTCAATCCGATTGTTATTCATATCCACCCACCTAGGTACAAGCTCTTCCCAAACTGTGTGCCCACGTTTGGCTTTCGCCACATAGTCTCACTGACGGACAAAGTAGACCGCTTCAACGAGGAGGTGCAGAAGCAGATGGTCTCCCGCAACCGGGACGCACCCGAGGGCGGATTTGATGCCATACTGCAAGCGGCGGTTTGTAAGGTGACAAGCATCACATTAGTTTCGTTTTTGTAAATTGTTTTGAATCATTTTAAGTCATTATCTGAATAGTTTAAAGCTTCCATACCATCAAAATCAAAATGTACTACTGTTTTATGCATAATATAGGACCAAATGAGTCTGTGGGATCATTTCAGTTTGACACCCATGCCGTTTGTCGCTCGAATGCAAAAGGCCAAAAAATCCTAAGCCTTACAAAATGGGTGGCTCTGAAGAGTGCATCTTTGCAACAACGTTTTACATCCATCCATCTGTTTTCTGAGCCGCTTATCCTCACAAGGGTCGCGGGAATGCTGGAGCCTATCCCAGCTATCAACAGGCAGAAGGCAGGGTTCACCCTGGACTGGCTGCCAGCCAATCACCGGGGACATAGACAACATTCACACTCACAATCACACCTAGGGGCAACATGTAAACTCCACACAGGCGAGGCCGGGATTTGAACCCCAGTACTCAGAACTGTGAGGCCAACCCTCTAACCAGTTGCTACACCGTACCACCCCCCCAATGAAGTTTTGTCACTTAATATTTAAGTACCTGCCCATTTCCTGGGTATTATCCACCCACTCAACTCAGTTAAACGCAAACACTCCATTTCTGGGTTCTAAGCAAATGGGTCTCAGCTGCCGTGAAGCCCTTCAAATAATCTGTAAAGTATAGATGTTTTACAAGAGTACTTAACTATATTTATTTATAAGGCCCCATAGCTCAGTGGTTAGAGCATTGGTTTGGTAAGCCAAGGGTCGTCGAGGCCACTACTCCCCAAGAGGGGTTGCTTCAGGACCGGCATCTGGCGTAAAAACTGTGCCAAACAAAAAGTAGCATTCATCTGAGATGTTACACTGTGGCAACCCCTTACAGGACAAGCCGAAAGAAACTTACTTAATTAACTGTATTTATAATTACTACTGTAATGGTAAATGAAATGCAGTGGAACCTTGGAGTTTGAACATAATTCAGTCTTGTGAAATGTTCAAAGTCCGAGTTGTTCAACTTCCAAAACATATTTTCCCATAGGAAGTAATATAAATAGGTTTAGTCCATTCCTAGCCTCTAAATTGTCAATTCCTATTTTAATTCCTATATATGTAAAAACATATACACCTGGCATTTAAACATTAAAAATGTATACATTATATATATTTTATATTATATATTGTCATTGTCACCAAAATATGTAGAAGCGCTGAATGTTATTTTCAAGTGAATGGTAGAGGAGGACTAGACTAACCTCTCCGTGGGCCCTTTGACAAGTGTACAAATGAATGCTGCATTCTCGTTTGCTTGAATGTAGCAAATACTGTATCCAACTTGGAGTCTACCAGTGAACCAGGTTAAAAAAAACAGACACACACACACACATGGCTGACGGCGTTGTGAAGCCTGTTTTCTATTATCAGGCGACAATCCAGGGGTTCTCAAGTGGTCCAACGTTTTGTGAAAATTAACCAGTCCTCCAGAATCGCTAGTTCACTCGGATACAAATACAATATTGCAGTATCATGAAGGGCACGTTGTGATGGCTGTGTGACAATAAAATAATGTTAAGAGGATGTGGCAATGCAAATTTAATTCACGTGGCGAGAATCTAGAAAGAAGCCCCCATGACAAGCATATGGCCTATTTGCTTGTTAATTGAAAGGATCACAGGAGGCAGAACAGGAAGTGCATTCTGTTGCAGAGACGGGTCAATCGCTGTTCAGCCACTCCGTGTCTATGTTGCTCCGCCAGAGTAACAATTTCCTACACAAGACACACAGGGACTTCTTCCAAGTAGCCCCTACATTGTAATTAAAGGTGTCTCATCTGAGGTCTCCCCCAAGGCCCGATTCGCCTAATTTTAATCATCTGAAGTCAGGGTAACTGTAGGAATGCCTTTTATTTTATCTTTGAACGCACTATTTTCAACAAAACCACTGGATTTAATGGCCTCTTACTATTTTTCAGCACTGTTCCCATTGTTTCCTACAGACAAGGCTTCTGTTTTAGGTCAGACAAGTGGATACATGGACTCTTTTGTGTTTTGAGTTAGTCCCGCTCATGCTGGTGTGACGACTGTCTTGACTTTGCATGTGAATAAATGTTGGCAGTAAAATGTGAACACCAGGCGGTTTTGCTTTTTCTTCTCCTTTTTCTGTATTGCAGTGTTAATGTAAAGATGTGGATAGGATTAGAAAAATGGCACTATTGTGGGGATTTACAATAGATAGACATTCACCAAGGAGCCTTTTTCAGCAAAAAGCTTTGCAGCCAAACATGTTTTGGTGGGCATTAATCCCCCCGCCATTGCCTTTACAAAGTTTATTTTGATAAGGACAAATCTCCCTCAGCCCCCTCATGAAGTGGAGCCGTTTTGACTTCCAGATCAATCCCTACTGTGTTGCCTGTTAGATGTTTAGTTACTGTATCTGTGTGGGGCCGCTTTTTCATACATTTGACCTTGGCAAATACAGGTTGTGCTTGTGTGGGGATACGCAATAGTTAGAGGCAGTCACCAAGGGGCTCTGCTTTCAAAGGGCTTCCGGTTGCCAGTTTGGAATGGAGACTTTCGGATCTCAGTTGAGGAGTTACTTTTTGCCTGGTTAGGTAGGAATAAAATAAGCAAACTGTTGCTAACATTTGACGCCTTTTCTTTGGCTCCTGCCACCACAATCAGAAAGTCTTCATACCATACATTTAAATATAATTTTTGGGAGAATCTCTCAACAAAGCTGTGTTATTATTTATATTTGTTAATCAACCTCTAAATCTAGGCACATTTTAGCCTTCATCATACCAGTGGAACAACTTGTGAAACATTTACTCAAATAATTGTTTTGGGTTGGAATTAATAGAATTAAATCATTTTTCTTAAGCACCTGTTCAATTCTTGATGAAAATGCTTCTACATGCTGACGTTTTTGTACTTTTGTGTTACTGTTTTCTGTTTGAAGGACGAGATTGGTTGGAGGAAGGAGGCATACCACCTTCTGGTGTTCGCCACAGACGACGTGCCTCACCTGGCTCTGGACGGCCGTCTGGGTGGCCTCGTACAGCCTCATGATGGCCGCTGTCACCTAGACAACAACGAGTACAGCGCTTCCACTCGCTTGGTAAAAAAAAAAATAAAAAAAAAAAATCATGATTCAACGTATCCTTTTCATTGGGCGGTGGGTGTTTTATTTTACTGCGGTGTGTTTGTGTGCAACTTTCTGTGCACACTTTATGTAAACTTGGATTTTTATGTCAAGGGTATATGTTCTCACATTTTAGTGAGGAAAATAAATATCATGTTTATAAAGAGTACAATAAAAAATTATACCAAAAACGACAGACAAATGATTTCAATAAAATCTAATGTGTTTGCAGGATATAGAGACGGGTATAATAATCAATTAATCGCTCATTAAGTATTCAGTAGATTGTGTGGAATTGATTTTTGATTGTGTATTGATGCTATTGAGTCAAAATCCGACTTTTACTTGCCTTTAACCAAAAAGGCACTGCTGATTTTTCTGTTTTGCTGTCTAAGGAAGGTCAAGATCGTATAGTTGAATTAAGCGGTACAACGGCACAACACACTTTCCAGCAATATTCTACTCAATGCAAAACTGGTCAATTTTTCCAAATTCAAGGATATTTGGACTAATTCACATTCTGAGTAATAACCTGTAATATAACATCAAGTGGAATCCAGAATACGTATTTTGCAATTACTGTAATGTGAAAAATCTAATTGAACATTTTCAGGTTTCTTGTATGTCATCAGATAATTTATTTGTTGTGCTAGATTGTAGTCAGTCACAAGAGACCTCCTTGGCGCTGTGTTTGTTTGTTTAAATATGCTTCCTGTCTAAGATGATAAGGTGTGTGAACTTAAGCACCAATGAGTGCTAATTTGGTCTATTTTTATTTCATTCTTCACATATATATATATATATATAACACGCATATGCACTTGCTTTTGGTGGTAATTGTAGAGAGGGTAGAAACTATTATGTGTAATTTTTGAAGCAGGCACCCTAAAGTGAAACCACAAAATGAAGTGTTGACTTGTAAATACACACTCCGGGAGGAGGCTATGAACATCTAGTCATATACTCTCATCAGGAGTACTTGACTAGTAGGACTTATTGTCTCCGATCTACTGCAACCACCAGGTGAAGTTTTCCCGTGTATTGGCTTTTTTTCCTAATCAGATTTTAATAAGATGCTTTAAACACACCCACACAAAGGGCATCTTTCAGAAATAGTTCAATTAATCAATATGATATGGATGACTGTGCATTTAATTCCTTATTGTCCTACTCTCATGCCACAATATGAAAAGATGGCTCACCAAATGATGTTCATCAGCATCGTCCCTATCTCCACATAATCACAAACAGCCCTACATTAAATTGTGGTAACTAAGAACAGCCCCCAAGGATAGATAAACAATGAAAGCAGACAGGAGTCGGCAGGCTTGATGAAAATTTTTGAAAGAAACACTACTTCTTGCTTTTTAGGTTTGAGTCACCTCCCTGGTATTTGATGATTGAATCCTCCAAACATGTTGATCCTCATGGCATCTTAAACCAAACTCAACTCTGACCATTCAAATGAGTCCCATCAAAACAAGACAGCAATGTGAACGGCGGCCTTTAGCCTCTTTGGTATTTGTGTTGGAAAGGAGGGAAGCCCTTTTCACATTCAGTAAAAGCAGCAGGTTCACTCTTCTATATAAATAGCATTGACATGGATTTGGGGGAGACGAAGGTGATCATGCAATTTTCTACTTTCAAGGGTAGTATCAAGTTCTTGGAATGAACATTTTTCCTTAATTCTGTGTTCTTCATTTAGAATGAGGGAAAACAGTTAACTGATTATAGATGGCAAGTTTCACACAACCAATTGAGGTGGAAATGATAACATGGAAAGCATAAATGTCTGTTACTTGGCATTCAAATAGCGACACTTGACCTATCTTTCTCCGTGCAGGATTATCCTTCACTGGCACTTCTGGGCGAGAAATTGGCAGAAAACAACATTTTCCTTATATTTGCTGTCACTAAGCGGTTGTACGTGATTTATAAGGTATTTTACCTTTTTTTGCCCTTTTATCACATTTGTAACCACATCCTTTACGTTCTCATGCCACAAATTTTCCTTTCCTTTATTTCCATGTCTTGAAAAGAATTTCACGGCACTCATACCGGGAACGACAGTGGAGATCCTGGACCAGGACTCAAAGAATGTAATCCAGCTCATCATCGCGGCCTACAATGTGAGTTAGCAAGAATAGTGTTTAGTATGTCACAACGTGGGTGAGTTTTCTCTAAGTATTACAGCTTCCTCCTACATTCCACAGACATGCATATTAAGTTAAGTGAAGACTCAGTCATCCCTAGGGGTGTATGTGTGGTTGTTCGTCTACAGCAGTGTTCAAAATAATAGCAGTCCAACGTGACTAACCAGATAAATCTATGTTTTCAGTATATTTTTTTTATTGCTCATTTAAAACGAGTTACCAGTAGGTGCAGTAGATTTTCAGAAAACCAACAAGACCCAACATTCATAATATAATCTCGGCCGTGCAATTGGGCAATTTGTTGAAAGGGGTGTGTTAGGGGAAAAAAAAAATAGCAGTCTGCTGTTGACTTAACAAACTCAAAAGTATTTTGTACAAACTTTGTTTCTAGTATTTACCAAGCCTTTGAATCACTTAAGTGATATTTAGTAGTATGACCCCAGGTTTTAATAACTCCATCATACCTGTGTGGCATCAAGTTAACCGACTTGTGGGACCTTTCATCTGTTACACTACTCCAAGATTCCTTAACGGGATTCCACATTTCTTTTACATTTTGTGGTTTTGCTTCATAAACAGCATTTTTTATGTCACCTCACACATTCTCGAGTGGATTAAGGTCTGGGAATTGGACTGGCCACTGCATGACATTAACTTTGTTTGGACATTAACTTTGTTTGGAACCAAGACTTTGCATGTTTACCAGTGTATATGGTGTCAGTGTCTTGTTGAAACATCAATTTCAAGTGCATGTCCTCTTTAGCATAAGGCAACATGACCTCTTCAGGTATTTTGACATATGCAAACCATGATCCATCATCCCTGGTATGTGATAAATAGGTCCACCACCATAGTAGGAGAAAAATGCCCATATTATGATGCTTGCACCACCATGCTTCACTGTCTTCATTTCATTTTGAGGGTTGTCTTCCCTTTTCTGCCACTCGTCTCTGGTTTTGCTGTCCATTTTAAGGCATTAGAGATAATTTCAAATGAACAGCCAATAATTTTTTGCAGCTCTCCAATCAAATTTTAATCAAAGTATGCTGTTCTTTTGAAAAATGTGTTGAACGACCCATTGTCCGCAGGCTTTCAAGGAGAAATGCATCTTCAACAGGTACTGGTTTCATCTTCACCTGATTCAAACCTAGTTTTTCACAAAATTGATTACCTCACTGCCACACTGCAAATTTTTAACACACCCCTTTCAACAAATTGCTCAATTACACAGCCTTAAGAGTGTGTATATGTGTCTTGTTGGTTTTCTGCTGCCCCTACTGGTAACTTGTTTGATATGTAGCAATAAAAAAATATACTGAAAACATGGATTTATCTGGTTAGTCACATTGTACTGCTATTATTTTGAACACTACTGTATATATTCTCTGGTTGTGGCTTGCGGTTGCAACGCATACAAGGCAGACCCCATCTCTTATACAGTCAGCTCGGATAGGGAGGCCAATTATTTTAAGTCCTAAGTCCAAGTTCCTCCAACTGTGATACACATGCACATGTTTGTTGATGAGGGTACAGCTGACACACGGGCTGTTGTTAAGCTGTATTTCTCATTACGGAAGCAAAAACATTTGGACGAGTTGAAAACTGCTAATACTTTTTTTTTTTTTTTTTTTGGACATTTTAGCAACTCTTTTGACCATCTTTGAACAATAGGAATACATTTTTGCTCAGTTCCAGCTTTGCAAATGTGAAGATTTCTTGAGGTGCCATAAAGATGACACTTTTTAACAGCTAATGAAATGTGCTTGTTTAATGCCATGGCAAATCACTCACTCTGTGACATCCCCTCCATTCATTGCTTCATTGAGCTTTGCCTCTTTGAATGTCACACTCTTAAGTAAATGAACAAAAGAATGTCACATGATGAGCAACAGGAAAGCCAACTTTTATCTGAAGTATTTTATTGTAATGTCTTAAACGTTAGACCATAATCTAAAGGATAAAGGTAGCAAAATGTATTTCAAATGTTTATGATTAAGGATTGCTGGGAAATGCACTCCAATATACTGAGAAATATTTCCAATATTCTGGCCCTCTTGTGCAGATACATTCAAATAGAAAACGTCGTGACCAGTAAGCATGCAGCTACCTGCCCCTGAAACTTAAACCCGATATTCACGTAACATTCACTTTTCAAAACTTGTCAGACTTTCCGTTGAGTGTTTTTGCTGCGTGGGTGTTTTATATTCAGTCCCTGCCTCAGCAGAATTATGTTTTTGGGACAGGCGGGGTCTGTGTCACTGGAGCTTGAAGGAAGCGCTTTTGACTCATGGCCTTATTAACATTCCAGCTGCCAAAGAGCATCCCTCGCGCTGGGACGGCCAAAAGCGATGCGAATGCAGGATGTTGTTGTGTAACCGCCTTTTTTATCTCCAAGGCAGATGGCAGCTCAAAGCCACTGCTGTCTGCAGGCGTGTGAAGGGTCAATTGAGACCACAGAGGAGGGCACTTCACGATGATAGCGTACACTGCAACAGATTAGATTTGTTTTATTGTATGTTTCATTATGTTATATTGAGGTATATTTATACAACTACTACACACATTTGTCAAAACATCTGTAAAGGGGGAAGATTTTTTTCTTTTTTTTTTAAATATACAAACCCATCAGTCCATTTTTTTACTATGATCATCCTGTTCAGGGTTGTGTGAAGATTGAGCCAATCCCAGTTTACCTCATCTAAAAGGTGGACTACACCCTGGACTGGTTGCCAATCACAGAGCACATTATAGAGGCAAACAACCATTCACTTTTACGTTTACACAATCAGTGAGCGTGAACTGAACCCACACTACCTCCACTCCAAGTCATTTGTTACTGTGTACAAATTAGAGCTTGAATAATTTGATTGATTGTTTTTGTAGTCATCTATAATGTCAAGTCAAAGTTGACAAATCAGTGACATTCTTCAACATAGTACAACAGCACCTGACATTTTTCACAGCGCAGACTGGGTGTGTTAGAAACAAATAAAAAAAAAATTATGTAGTTTTTTTCATTAGTGAACTGGACAGCCTCATTTGGTTTCACAGCGTAGCGTGTTGTGAGATGAGACATTGTAGTCAGGCTAAAACAAGTGAGCATTTATTTTTCTGTTTTGTTTTTGTTTGTGCTCTTATTGTATTTGAGGATAGACTTGCATATTTTCCATGATTAAGATGCAGCTTCACATCGCTGCCCTCTTGTCACTAGTGCAGTTTGTCGACTGAAAGTCAAGTAGCCTCTTGAAACTCAAACATGCCCATAGGCAACATTGTGGACCAGTCACATTCCACAGTGTACTTTAATGATAGTTGTCATTAAAGAGACTACGCAGGGAACTTATTTATGACGTGGTAAACGTCACAAGGACATATTGTAAACATGGTCCCGCACAAGACTGGAGCATCAATTGGAATATGAATCAATGGTAAAGATAATGCATCCATGTATCAGATTTTCATTTAAGATAAAGGAAAATGTACTTTATTGTCCCACAAAGGATGCATCCAGGGGTTTCAACAGTTATAGTAAAAGAAAACATGGTAGGACTCCACACAGACTGTTTAAAGGGGAAATCCAGTGGTTTGCATGAACAATGTATCCAATAGGTCATGTAATATGTACTCTATTTTGACAATGTGATGTTAAATCTTCTCTCATTTAATAGTGTTTTGAGAAGATTTTTATCGACAATTACGAAATTTCAGCGGCGCTGCCATTTTCGCGAGTCACATGACTTACGCGCGTGGATGTGACGCACCAAAGGCTTGATTACATCGTGCCCAGCGCTGAGTTCTCGGATTTATCCTCACCACTTACGTCCCGCACGTAACATCCAAATATTCAAATTTTTTCACAGCCACATTTTCTAATCTGTATGGAAGTATTCCTCCGTCTTCCCGATCAACCGATACTGCTATTTCTTCATCAGATGACGATAAATCTGAGAACTCAGCGCTGGGTAGCAGTGGGATGGCACCCTGGTGCCCTCTACTGACCAGATGCTACTGGATAAAATGATGAGGCGATGAAGCATTTACCGTATTTGGTTTTGCAATCATAACGGCCCTCTGAGGGAAGCCGTAACAAGAATGTGGCCCACAGCAAAAATGTTTTTGACACTCTTGGGTTAAAGCATCAGTTTCACTCCTAAATACTAAAAGTTTAAGCCCTAACTGTTACGCGAATATCTCTATAAAGCTGTGTGGTCTTCTTAAAATGGAGAGTTTTACTGTGACAACATGACATCTGTCATTACAACAACTAAGTAAGTGGCCAAACGGTTTTATAATTTCATTTCTGGGAAATAAGAAATAAATGTTGCAAAGCTCCAGATGTGCATGTTGCCGTCACACACAACCTTCCGCCATGTTGAGAGCCTGTATTTTTTTTTTGTGAATCTATAAAAATGGTGACTAACCAGGCTACAACTTTACACGCTTTTGCCTAGTTCACTCCCCTGCAACCGATTAGAAGATCATAAAACATGAACATGCAAGTCTGGTGTTTTCCCCTTGCAGAACATTCGTTCCAAAGTAGAGCTGACAGTCTGGGACCAACCCGAGGACCTCAGCCTGTCCTTCACCGCCACTTGCCAGGATGGTGAGCCGCTACCCGGACTCAGGAAATGTGCTGACTTGAAAATAGGTGACACGGTGAGTCCATGTGCATGCTGTCCTGACTTCGTAAATATTTTATTTTTTCCACTTCTACCATGCTTTGGTGTGCCTTAGTACCCAGCCTTTAGCTTCTTTTGGCATATTCAATGGAACCTTTAGTCTATTTTGGATGTCACACAAAAATCCATAGGTAGAACCTCAATCATGGATGACGTCAGGCAAGAATTGTGGAAAGTGGGCATTTAAACCCTTCATGAAAAACAGTAAATTACATATTTATTATATATATATATGTGTGTGTGTGTGTGTGTGTGTGTGTGTGTGTGTGTGTGTGTGTGTGTGTGTGTTTAACAATCATAAAAATGTAATCAGAAATTATACAAATTGAGGCCTTATATTGTGATTTAATAAATCGGCTCATGGATGACAAATTCATTTAAGTGTTGTGTATGGTATATTTTTGAATTTATTAATCCACAGCATTACGATAACGTTTATTAATTTCACAATGGGGAAATTTGCAAACTCAAATATAGGAATTAATTAAATAAATGAAGACAAGATGTCATATTCTTAAATTCAATAATTAATACATAGAGTACTTTAATCACCTTAACCTATCCTCCACAGTTAAATTAATTTGTGGATCCTTGAATTATTTAATTAATTGATTTGGTAACTGTCAATTTAATTGGCTTCCTTTCATTTTGGCACTTAACTGGTCACAGCATAAAAAGGTTACATTTCCAGCATATTTTGGTCTGATATAAAATATTGCACTTCAGCTATCGCTGCTGTCTTACCTTTAAAAAAAAAAAAAAAAGTAAAAGAAAGCATACGACAAGGCTTTTTTAGACAAACCTTTGCTCCCTCCTTTATCCACTTCCTGTCTGTTGAAGTCAAACCAAACAGCAGCCTCCAACTACAGTGTTCATTTGTTGGGGACAATATTTGTATCTGTGACAAAAAAGGAGCTTCAAAAATAAATATCTAAATGTGTTCCACGTCGGAAGCACTTTGTAGATGAGATTTAAGATGTTCACTTCGGAAGGATCTCATTTAGTGTATTCTCCCACATTTCTCCGTGGGAGAGATCCTTCATTCTTGCGTTGGTGTTTCCTTGCACTTGAATCAGTCAACAGGAAATGGGGAGCATGGCTTCTACTGTCAACAGCCACTGCGATGTGACTATTGTGCATGTGTACATCACGATGACAATGCTCAAACAAAATATCGCGCAGCCCTAGTCTGATGTCATAATTGTTTACCAAAACCTTATCCATGTATTATGCCCATACTGTGTGTGTGTGTGTGTGGTGTGTGTGTGTGTGTGTGTGTATATATATATATATATATATATATATATATATATATATATATATATAGTGCTCTATGTGTTCCAGAAACCAAGGGAAAACTTGATACGTCTGTGGTGACATGTTGTCAAACAGACTGCTTTTTTGTTTGAGACCGTGGAACTTGAAGGACATTTCAGCCTTCTGTATGCTCCACACATATTTAGGATTTACAATAAAAGCATAGCGCATCACACCATACTATTTGATTAATGTAAACACTCTCCTCACCAGCTATTCACGATAACCAGACAGTGTGAAATGCTCTAGTAGGTGTATCCCCTTAGAGGATTTTGTCTGGTCTTTCCCATGATCTAGTATGCTAATTACCATTTTCTTATTAAATTCCCACGCTGTAGTAGGCCATTGCATTAAAATGTATATTGAGACCTTAATCTATTGAAAAACATTTGCAAGCGGCTTTATACAAATTGGAATATTGCCCTGTAAACCCTCTGTTGTTTGCTTTTGTTGGCTTCATTTTCCTGGAACTCGGTTGGGATGGCAACAGATAGTAGTCGGGTCCTCAGAGGGGGTTATTTGGGTGACATTGTTGCAGATTGGCACCAATGAATGGATGGGGGGGCTCCCTAAAGACTCGGGGTTCACATCTTTTATGCTGACAGTGAAAGGAGTTTGCAGGCTAGGAGCAATCTGTTCCCGGGGCTGGGGTTTTTCTTGCTCGGTTCATTTATGCGTTCCAGCCATTGAGTGGGATGCTGCATGCCAATGACCTCGCACAAAAGTAATCTAAGGGACTAAATAGAATGTCATAGAAAACACTTAGCTGAAGTAGGACATTTTTTTTTCTAGGGCATCAGTAACTCCCCAAATGTTCTTCTCACAGTTACATTGAAATTAACCACACAGGTTTTTTGTTTTTTTTGGGTCTGTCATCATTTTATGTTGCTTTTGTTGTCCCAATTCTTTAGACCAATTTATATATTTCCTTCACTTTTTATTTCATGTGGGTGGAATCAATCACAATACTTATGTATGTAATGATCAGCCCAAGATCATTTTGAGTGGTTTTCCACTGGGTGCTGTCTTAGGTATATTTAGTTTCTAAAAAGGTTATAAAAAATCTTTGTTCTTAAAGGGGAAATCCTTTGGTTTGCATTAACAATGTATCCAATAGATCATGTAATATGTACTCTATTTTGACAATGTAATGTTAAATCCTCTCTCATTTAATAATGTTTTGAGAAGATTTTTATCGACAATTACGAACTTTTAGGGGCGCTTCCATTTTCGCGAGTCACATGACCTACGTGTGCAGATGTGACGTGTTACGTGCCATTCCAAACGCTCCATTACATGGGATATCATTATGCCCAGCACTGATTTCTTGGATTTATCCTCATCTGATGGAAAAATAGCAGTATCGGTTGATCGGGAAGACGGAGGAATACTTCCATACACAGCCGTGAGCAACTTGGTTGATTGGGAAGATGGAGGAATACTTCCATACACAGCTGTGAGTGGCACAACCGTGACTGGCACAGCCGTGAGCAGCTTGGCCACTCGGTTGATCAGGAAGACTGGGGAATACTTTCATACACAGCCGTGAGCACCGCTATGGAAGTATTCCTCCGTCTTCCCGATCAAGCGATAGTGCTATTTCTTCATCAGATGCGGATAAATCCGTGAAATCAGCGCTGGGGATAAATGGTGTCCCATGTAATCAAGCCTTTGTTTGCGGCACGGTGCACGTAGGTCATGTGACTTGCGAAAATGGCAGCGCCCCTGAAAATTCGTAATTGTTGATAAAAATCTTCTCAAAACACGGATTTAACATCACATTGTCAAAATAGAGTACATATTACATGACCTATTGGATACATTGTTAATGCAAACAAGTGGATTTCCTCATTAAAAACCCCATATTGTCTTCATTTTTCACTTGCTAAAGAGGAAATGTGTGCACATACTACAACAGTATTTTCTCAATGGATAGCAATACATTTGCCTGTGTCCTCTATGACTGCTACTACTTCCTGTGGTTTTCCCCTCAATTGCCTACTGACAACCCCCTCGGTTGTCTTATGACAGTCATGAAGACGTGGGCCTCCGTGCAATTCACAAATACACTAAATTTAATTGTGTGCCTTGCTTATTAGCTCATTAAGGATACGGAGGCACCAACGGAGAAGGAATGTCCTGTTGGAGCCATTTGATATATCAACTTCATGTAAAACTTGAGCCGGAAGCCATTACACTACTTGTAGGAAGTGAATAGAATATAGTGTAGATGTAACAGCTTCCAGTTTGTGACGTGCCATTTGCCACTGATATAAGGCAGTGTGTTGGATTGGGTGACTCCTCTTCCTGTCTTGGACCAATGATATCTGAACTTTGTTGACTCACTTAATGGGTCACGGCCATTGCTATAATGTTTATAACACAGGGTTATTAGTAGTTCACATTGCATGTGCGTGAATGTGCACAGCAGCTGTGTTTGCACTTCTGCAGAACAAATTGAATCTCTTAGAATTAGTGGGAACTTTGTTGTTCCGATGTCATGCTCCACTCACTAGACACCTTAAGTACAGTTGCACAGTGAAACGATATCCAGCACAAATCTTCTGGTTTACAAAGGTACTAATACTCACTTTTTATTGACACTTGCAGAGAGGTGTTCATTTTCCCTGTTCTGTTATTGTGATTGGTGTAGAATTGCAAAGCATTAAACTGAGCACAAGACCTCATATTTAGGTAACCTTTTGTGACTTAAAAAAGGCACATTTTTTATCCAAATAACAAAGACAATTTGATTTTGTTGTATTAAAACCAATACAATACCCCCTTTTTATTGATCCATAATGGTACAGAATTTAAGCAGTGTACATTTTTTTTAATACATACAGGTTAAAAAAAAATGTAAAGCTCAGTTCAAATGAAAATTGAATTGAGAATTTGACAAGTTGCATTGAGAGAGAGAGAGATTATTTTACAACTTGAAAGTAATTTTCTTAAATTGCTGTCTTAAAGGTGTAATGCAGCTGGATTTTACATTACCATTTCAGAGAATACGCCAAAATATTGAGTATATTGCCACCACTGCTCCAAGTAAAAAGATGTGGGAAAGTCATAGTTTACGGTGGTGTAGAAATGCACTAAAAGCTTTTTCTAATACTTTGCTTACCTTACTTGACTTCATAGTATTCAAAATATTAGCAACCACAGGAATTTTGGAACTTTTAAAATTGTGCTTTTGTAACTAATGTTATGTTTGTAATCTTTGTCCTTGCAGGTGTCATTTAACGTGAGTATTGAGGCGCGGAGCTGTCCACTTCGCGGCACCGACCACAGTTTCACTATCAAGCCGGTGGGCTTTAAGGACCGCCTGGAGGTCGCCATTGAGTACCAGTGCGAATGCGGCTGCACCCGGGCAGCCCAAATCAATAGCACCATCTGCAGCTCCATTGGTAACTCTGTCCATCAATAACATTAGGAAGTCTTTAGAACGATTTCATCATCTTTATTTTGTCACCCCAACCCACCCCCACTAAAAAAAAAAATGAAAACTGCAGTGATTCCCAGTGTGCTGTGGGAAATATCAGTGTTAAAATGTTTTTTATGTGGTATGTTGTATGATGTACATAAATAATAAATGCCGTTATGTAGGCCTACTGAAAATGTATATATAATGTAATAACATACATAGTACCAAATAGAAAAATCACTATCTCCCTTAAATTCTTTTCCCCAGAAACCATTAAAAATAGAAGTACTTGTTCTACATGTTCGTATTCCCAAATTCTTTATATAAAGTCCACGATTACGTTGTACATTGAATATAAAGATATGCTGAATTAGTACTATACAGTATGTACATTATGTATTCTAAATGTATGGTAGTTGAGTAGTAGTTGAGCGATTGGAATATCGTGTTTGTCCCGGCAGGCACGTACAAGTGCGGGAGCTGCCAGTGCGAGTTGGGCTACCTTGGCGACCGCTGCGAGTGCCAGGAGAGTGAGGCAAGCAGCATCCACCCGGGCGCCTGCCGCGAGGCCGAAAGCAAGCAGGTGTGCAGCGGCCGCGGCGAGTGTAGCTGCAACCAGTGCCTGTGCTACGAGTCTGAGTTCGGCAAGATCTATGGCAGCTTCTGCCAATGCGATGACTTCTCGTGCGCTCGACACAAAGGCATTCTGTGCTCAGGTAACAACACTGACCACTGTCTAGGTAGTACAGTATCACCTTGATTTATGAGTTAAATTTGCTGCCTAACCAAGCTCTTAACTTAATTTATTTCTATATCAAACCAATTCTCCTTTATTCTCGTGTTGCTAGCGTTATTTAACATTGTTTCTTTCATCTCCATTTAAGGTGTCCTGTTTTTTTTTAGGTGATTCTTGAATGCACCTCATATAATGTCATAGTAAAAGTATGTGTCTCCTTATTTCCTGAAGTTGCTACTATTACTTGTACCAATTTGTCTGTACAGTATTCATTCACATTTATTAGTGTGTGTGATTGCCAACAGGGGAATTTGTTAACTTAAACCATTTCTGTAAAATACTATTACATGTAATTGTTTCCCTATGTGTTGTCACTACAGCTTTTGCTATCGTTATTAAGACTAGCATGCTAGCTAATACTGCTGATGTCCATGTTGAACAATATAATAACTGCATACAGTTATGTAACATGGGTTCAAGATTGTGCACATGGTAGATGCACGCTGTTGATGCTTTATGATCCTCTTCATTTTAAGGGCTTTGCCACAATCGTGTGGCATCTATATGCAATAACAAATACTTCTGAGAGGGGCAGGGGAGGAGATCAATTACTGCTGGATTTTCGTTAGTTCACCACCTTAAATCACTCAATGGCTCTCTGCTAATTAGCAGTAGTAGTGGTAATGCTATCAAAAATACTGTTACCAAGACCCTTCATTTTTCTACTTTCATGGCACTCAATTTATTGCCTTCATTTGGTTGGCAGATGGCAACCACGTATTGATGCAGATTAATGCACCAACAGAAATGATGTGGATCACTACCGATCATGAACTGGGCTGTACTATTATCACAGCTATTGAAAAGACTTTCCTTACTGAAGCAAAAATGTAAGTTAACTCTTTTGCCTCCAAAGAGGAAAAGTGTGCCAGTCCCCATTTTTAAGAACAAAGGCGATGTTCAGAACTATGGAAACTACAAAGGAATAAAGATGATGATTCATACAATGAAGTTATAGAAAAGAGTAGTGGAGGCTAGACTCAGGACAGAAGTAAGTATCTGGAAGCAACAGTATGGTTTCATGCCTAGAAAGAGTACCACAGATGCACTATTTGCCTTGAGGATGCTCGTGGAAAAGTACAGAGAAAGTCAGAAGGAGCTACATTGTATCTTTGTAGACCTAGAGAAAGCCTATGACAGAGTACCAAGAGAGGAACTCTGGCACTGCATGCGCAAGTCTTGTGTGGCGGAGAAATATGTTACAATAATACAGGACATGTATGAGGGCAGCAGAACAGCGGTGAGATGTGCAGTTGATGTGTCAGAAGAATTTAAGGTGGAGGTGGGACTGCATCAGGGTTCCACGCTGACCCCCTTCCTGTTTGCGGTAGTAATGTATTGACTGACAGACGAGGTTTGATTGGAATCCCCTTGGACCAGATGACAATATCGCAGATGATATTGTGATTTGCAGTGAAAGCAGGGAGCAGGCGGAGGAACAATTAGAAAGAAGGAGGCACACACTGGAAAAGAGAGGAATGAAGATTAGCCAAAGTCAAACACAATACATGAATGTCAGGGGCGGAAGAGGAAGAGTGAAGCTCCAGCGAGAAGAGATAGTGTGGGTGGACGACTTCAAATACTTGGGGTCAACAATACAGAGCAGTGGAGAGTGTGTTAAGGAAGTGAAGAAACTGGTCCAAGCGGGGTGGAACAATTGGCGGAAGGTAGAAGTTTGTTGTCTATATGACAGAAGAGTATCTACCAGGATGAAGGGCAAGGTTTATAAAACAGTGGTGACGCCAACCATGATGTACGGATTAAAGAACGTGGCACTGAAGAAACAACAGGAAGAAGAACTTGAGGTAGCAGAAATTAAGAACCTGAGGTTCTCGCTTGGTGTGAGCAGGTGGGATAGGATTAGAAATGAGCTCATTAGAGGGACAGCCAAAGTTGGATGTTTTGGAGACAAGGTTAGAGAGAGCAGACTATGATGGTTTGGACATGTTCAGAGGCAAGAGAGTGAGTATATTGGTAGAAGGGTGCTGAGGATGGAGCTGTCAGGCAAAAGAGCGAGAGGAAGACCAAAGAAAAGGTTGATGGATGTTGTGAGGGAGGACATGAGGACAGTGGGTGTTAGAGAGGAGGATGCACGAGATAGGCTTAGGTGGAAAAAGGTGACACGCTGTGGCGACCCCTAACGGGACAAGCCGAAAGAAAGAGAAGAAGAAGCCACCAAAAGTGCAGAACTGGCTGAGGCATGTGAACAGTCTTTCAGATCATTAACTGCATACTGTAGTATGGAGTCTTAACTAGTTATAAACAATCTCCACAATATTCAAGTTATTTCCTGAGGTGAATGACAGCGTATTTAAGGCACTTAAGGTCCAGCCGACTCTGACATGGTCATGTAAAGGGACCTACATGATAAGTTAGTTCCTTCTATTAGCCACGATTCTAGCCATTTGGTGCAATTGTTCCATTAACTTGGGACTGCCTAGGCCACTGTTTGCAGAAACATGGTAATACACTAGCTGGTTGTATTGTAATGTATTTGTTTATGTTTCATTTGTATTGATATCAGCACGTTTTAAAATTATTAGGTGGCAGATTTGTCTTTTTTGATCAAGGTCCTTTAATCAGCGTCCATTTTCCATCATGCACTACAGTTCAGTTAAGTTAGCATTTTTCATAAAGGGTCCCAAAACATCTCACACTTGCGGCTTAATTTTGGTGTTGTTAACAAAATATCGTGGCCATTTTGAGGATTACTTTTCATACCACCCGCTGGAAACGCTAACCTGATTAGGGGGCATTGATGTGTACAGTTCCGCTTATAATACGCACTTGGTGGAAAGGCAGCTTCAACAAAAACTTCTCTCTGGATGGACCAAATTGGCTGAAAGTGTTGTGTTCCCAGAACATTCAGGGTTCCCCAGCAAAACCTCCTGGCCCGAGGCGAGGCCACCGGGTTACTCCAAAGCCACAGAAGGGGCTCTGTGGCAGTCCTGAGATGCACAATGCCCATCTCTGTTTATGTACACCCAACTAGTGTTTGGTTTAATATGTGCAAACTAGGCCCGACATACTGAGCACACTGATGTTTGTGCCAGTCATTAAATGTTAACAGTCCAATACATCTTCGTCTTCTTCTTCTCCACACTTCTACTGGTTACCCAGGAAGGAGCCTTAATGAGATTGTAATTATAGCAAACACTACATGTTCATCTTTCCACATGTGCCTTAGTGTGAATGAATCTTGGTGGGAAAGAGCCTTTGTGTTTGGTGTTGTACAATATGCAATTTTGTTACATATTTGATGATGTTTTCATTGTAGGTTGAAAACAGTCTGTTGCAGATTTGTGTGTCCCCCTAAAAGGATATAAAGGAAACGGAAAGAACGTGGTAAAACCTTCATTAAAATTATAATAGTTTGACATTGGTGTTTGCAAAGTCACTGATTGAACAATGTGACTGGCCTCTATGTGCTCGGTGATTGACTGGCTACCAGTCCTTGGTGTTGTTTCCCATTCACTCAGTCATCAGAAATGGGCTTAAGCTTCCCATCACCCTGAACAAGAAATTAGATGACTGGACATTGTTTGTGAATGTATTGAAAAAACAAAACAAGCAACTTCCTCTCTACTACATGGGAAATTTTTTTCAGCTGTGATAGCCTCCACCATATCCAATGAGGGCAAACACTTATACAAAAGGTTGAGTGGATTTTGTTCCGATTTAAATGCGTTTGGAAATCATAAAAAATCCACAATTGATATTGAGCAAAACCTAAAAAAATATAATCCTATGTAACATGTTCAGATGTACAGTATCTATCTATTCTATGTCAGAGTTTAAGCCTCGGGTGCTCTTAAATTTGAATTCATAATTTATGCTTACTTAAAAGCTTTTTGCGCTTTAGAGGTTTGACATTTGTGATGTAACAATATTCCCAACACATTTTCCTTTAATGCCACAAAGTACATCTTTGTCTATATTTGGAATTTAAAAGAATTGGCTATGGGTTTACTAGACGTTTTATAGTCGTGTTTTATATTTGATGTATTCCTGTTGGAGACATAATCATCA
The DNA here is from genome assembly GCF_019802595.1 of Syngnathoides biaculeatus. NCBI lineage: Eukaryota > Metazoa > Chordata > Actinopteri > Syngnathiformes > Syngnathidae > Syngnathoides > Syngnathoides biaculeatus. Next base: position 6,153,606 of record NC_084653.1, on the reverse strand, counting down.
TTTCAAGACTGTGACCTCTTTGGTATCAGTGTTGGATGACCTTCTGTGTCTGAATGTTCCAGTAATCTTATCCTCACATCTTCATTGGCGTCTCTCTGTGTGTTTGCGCCTGCTTCTGTCTATCTGCAGTGTGGTGAGGTCGTTTAACCATAATGTCATTTCATCCACAAATCAGTACATCCATGAATGTCACTCAAGACCGCTCGTATGCATGTTTCCCCTTGTTTTTTTCCTTTAAGTTTTTGCCAGCTCGACTTGAAATCATTCACACTTGAGGTTGACTTCACTTCTATTGAGAGGTTATTCAATTTGTGTACAGCTAAAAGACGTTTTGTCATGTTTGCTTTGGACTCTTTGATGGACAATTTGACCACAGAAGCGTTTTTGCTTTAAACATCACGGTAGACCTCAGCTTCACATTTGATAAGTTTGCTTTTCAGGTTGTGTGTGTTGTGACGAAGACTACTACCACATGACTGTATCATTCATTCTGTTAATTACAGATCCTTTTTTTTTCCTGGGGGTTGGCCATCTGTTTCGGTGAACCTTTATTTACATGTTTCTGTATTCTTGTAGGAGATTGAAACCCATGTTGCTCTAGCTAGTCTATTTCAAGAAGTAGTTCCTGTTTCGCCAACATTGGTGCTGACTGTGCATAACTCAGCATTCAATAGTTTGCAGATTCTTAAAATAGCACGCCTCCTGTAGTTACGTCACCCCACGTGTGCTAACCTCAGACAAACAACTAGCAAAAATGGTGGCGCAGGAAGAAAATACTAGAGCGAAACTGTCTGATTTACCAGCTGATTTCTCACTCGCATTCTTAGCTAACAGTGAAATATCGTTGAAAAGCAGACAGCAGGGCTTCAAGTATTTCAGCAAGGGGTATTTCAATGGTATTTACATGCATATCGACGGAGAAACCATTGATATTAGCGCGAGATCTTTCCGGAGTCAGAGGAAGACCGAGAAGACACGTAATATAATATATTATAACCCAAAGACGAATTTGTCATTGACAGTTTCCTATTTTCGTGTTACCTATCACACTTGTGTGCAGAATCTGTATGTGTATCTGTATAGCCGTTTGTGAACCGCCGTATGAAAGAAAAGAAGAAGGCGAGGCTTGATTTACGAGTTGTTTCTCTCGTTTTCTTTGTGTAACGTCACGCGCTCCCCTCAATAATTATTCTTGAATTAGTGCCGAACCTACGTAAGTCCCGACCGAATACAACAATCACTACTTTAGTGTCCTCAAACATCCTTCCTTCAGTCTTGGTGTCTCGGTGCATGTCGAAGGCTTTTAGGACTGCTAGTCCGGTTTAGCTGAGCTCACCGCCAACAAAGAGACACGTTTGTGCAGTCAGATCATCGCAAAGTATCGCTCAACACATATCAAGTGTGTCAATCATTCACACGTAGCTATGTTATGCAAGCGAAGAACTGCTAATTCATTTATATGAGACATGTATTGAAAATCAAATATAGGGCTTACCTTCGTGCAAACATATCTGTTCCGGTTGATTTTAGATGGATTCAGTTGATCATACGATCTTCCACAAAGTTTGATCCATCGAAGACATTTTTCGTACTCGGTCTTCTGTTCCGGTTGATATTAGATGGATACAGTTGATGATGCGGTCTTCCACAAAGTTTGATCCATCGAAGACATTTTTCGTACTCGGTCTTCGGTTTTGGAAAGGGTACGAATTGAACTCCATTAACTAGCCTCTCAGAATACCTGTCGTCACTATTACAAAGTCCATGACTACACCTCTTAACCATATCTATTGTTAAAGAACCCAAATACGCGATAAAACGCTAACAAAAGCTATACTGGACCATGCAACGTTGTCTGAGGGAACTGCGGGTGCAAAAAGGGGCGTGGTTTATGCAGATCTCTGCCCTCTGATTGGTCAGCGACGCGGACGACGCAATTTCTACAGAGGGGTTAATTACAATTGCCATTCTTTGCACGCATGTTGTGTGTGTTAGTGCGTGTGCATGTGTGGGTGGGTGTGTGTGTGTCCCATATAGAGTGGTGCCTTGAGATACAAATTTAATTCGTCCTGTGACTGCGCTCTTACCTAAAGTTGCTCTTATGTCAAAGTGGATTTCCCCATTGAAATTAATGTAAATGCCATTAATCTGCTCCAGCCATCACAATGCCTCCCCATTTTTTTTCCACATCTTTAAATGAGAAGTGTATTTTTAAATAACAAATATTGTATTGTATAAAAACATTAAAGAAAGTAACTGCTTTTATAAAGTGTACTGACCTTGGAGATGAGACAACATTTGATAAGATACTGGTGGAGGTTGAGGGTGCAGAAGGCAGATGGAGGATGTTTGTGGAGGAGGTGGTTTCCCAGTCATTTTCGCTCAGTCTCTTCATGTCACTCGATCGGTGAACATAATTGGAATAAGTTTTTCTTACACCTTTGCTGAAGTTAATTTACATCATTTCACTTTGCTACTTAGTGCTTAGCAATTGCTTTCTTTTTGGCCGCATGGTTGAAAATTCACTTGTACTAAATACAAAATAACATATTGCAAGCTCAGCTCCACAGAGATGCTACCGAGCCGAGGCGCACATACGTAAAGACCGAGTGGAGCTCAAAAAGTTGAGCATCGGCATCTTAACGATTGCGGCGCCATCTACCGAAACTCATTCGTATGTCAAAAGCTGGCTCGCAAGACAAAGCAAAAAATTGACCCGGCAGTGGATCATATCTCAAAAAACTCATGTAAAGTTTCTCGTATCTCAAGGTACCACTGTACAGTAAATAGGAACATATTGTATCTGTTTTTGTTCTCAACTACTCTGTTTGGTCGATGTGAGAAATTGCTTATTTGAAAAAATCTAAACCATGGGGTGAGTCACACATTTTCCATCAGTAGCATTTCAGTTCCTTTGAGAATTTGTTATATTATTGAAGTACCATGATTCCCGCCCTACAGAGCGCACCTGGTTACAAGCCTCACCCAGTACATTTTTAAAGGAAATACTATTTGGTACATACATCGGCCACAGCCGTGTAAAAGCCGCAAGTACCCACATTGAAACCGACATTGAAACACAAGATATTTACAAAGACTGTACACAGAGAGTTTAATGCTAGCGCCGCTGTGCTAATACTATCACCGCCACGCTAACAGGGCCAGTTAAAAAAAAACATACTGGTAAAAATCACTGAGACAAGGCAGTAACACGCTAGCGCAGCTCTAACAGGGCCGGACCTGTAAAAGTTACTTCCTCAGCACATATATTCCACCGATCTCACTCTTACTTTTTCCACTCGAGTGCCCCCTTACGGCCGTTAGAAGAAAATGCACAAATTAGCCGCATCACTACATGATCCTCAGGGTTGAAAGCGTGTGAAAAAAGTCACGGTTTATAAACTGGAAATTACGGTACTCAAGAGACCGGGTCACAATATTAGGTACACCTAGACAATGTCACTTTCTGGATGTTATCCTCATCAGTGTTTTTACAGAGAATAACTGCCATACTCCCTACGAAAGCTAAAAATTGCCAGGTCTACATCGGGTTCATGGTTCCTTCACACAACTGAATTCAGTCCCTGAGGTCAAATTCATTTACCGTCTCCTCTTTTCATTGCGACGTGAATTGACTTGACTGTGACAGGCAAAATCCTTCGGCATGGCTGTGGAAAAGCTGAGTGCCTCAGCCATATCCCACCTCATTGCAACGGCTCATAACATTGATAGGAAACCTAATCCTTTTTACCGCCTGGACGCCAAAAGAGAGACGAACAGAACTGAACTGTTTGTTGAACATGCGTCTCCGGCCAGGTGTGCAGATTCCCAACTGAAGGGACGTGTGTAGCAGGTTTTTGGGTGGTTCTTTGGCCTGCAGCCATGAATGATGATCATTTTTACTCCCAGGCTGCTGACTCGTGTTTTTTTACTCAGTAGCTGTCAGTCATAAATAATTAAGCAGTAGAGTGTCTGCGAGGGATGATTAGAAACCGGGAAGTCAATTTTGATAGGGTTTCGCTTTAGCCTGTGGAGTCACTCACATTTGTAAAAATGTACGGGTGTGCCCACAGATATAAAGTTGCGGGTGTGTGTTCTGTTTGTAATTATGAGTGCACCCCGTTAAGAGCCGAGGGGGGCGGTTTCAGGTAAGCTAGGAAGTAGAAGTAGGCTGAGCAGCAGCTCCATGTGCTTCCTTGTTAAAAAAAAGAAAGAAAGAAAAAAAAAAAAAAAAGTTTGTGGTTCACTACACTGGATCGGTTTTCATGTGCGCTGACAGTGGGCGACAAGTGGCGCAGTTTGGAGACAACATTGGTCAAGACTGCACAAAATAAGCGACGTCTTTCAATACCTATATGTTTCCACTCGTAACGAATTTTATGCGCGTGATTTTTTTTGTGCTCGACTTGCGAGTGCGATGGCACGCGGGCGCATACGTGCCTGTCAAATCACAGTGACTGCTGTGTGATTATTTTTTTAATTGATGTACTGCACTCTATGCCACTGCTGTAGTAATATTGCCCCAAGAATGTGTTTGGCGCTGTAGTGTCACTTACCATAGTTTACGTCGTGTACTGCTTTTGAGAGCAGTGATTGACTTGACTAAGCCATCAGAAGTTCTGCCGGTTGCAGCAAAACCTTTATTTACTTTATGACATTGCCAAATACTGGCCCGGCATACATGGTACAGATTTGTCAATGAAGTTAAGTCCTTATCCTGGATTAGGACCTTTTTGATCTAGTAATTATTTTCATGATACAGAATTGCACAAGCTGCAGACTTCAGAGGCGGTTAAACACTGTTTACAGTTTGCGTTTGATATTGGCAGCAGTGTCAAGTTGATCACGCTGTTTACTGTAACAAAAATGGTTCAGGTCAAACTTCCTGATCCTTCTAATTGCGACCACTGCTAGTTTAAGTTTTGCAAGCTGTTCATTTTGGAAGGTTTCAGTTCTTTTTCGACACAGAGGAGACTAAATGTTTTTTCCCCATCGCTACCAATGTAGTGTCATGAGTCATGGTATGTCTCGACTCGCGCAATTTTAAAAGACAAACTATATAGGCACTATTATTGCTGCAACCACATTTTAAACCACAGATAAATGGACGCCCCTCTTGACAGCAGACCCCACCAAGGTCAAAGTTGCTTTTCAATTGTATGTTTTCCCTTGCCGCTCATTCCCATTCTCCACATAATTGACATGGAAGTATTTTTTTTTGGCGTAACTTTTTTCTGTAGTTGAAATTAATTAATGAAAACCTCACTCGTGGTAGTGTCAAACGTGGAATTTTCCACCCATAATTTGTCGTCTCCTTATCACAACTGGAGGAAAACATTCCAACTTTTGGCTGTGGAAGATGATAAGTGATCATTGTTTATAGTATAATAATGTCAGGGTAAACATTTAATTATCGGTTCATGACTATATTTGCTCTTGTGATAAAAGCCTTAAGCAGCAGTAGTTTGTTGGCTAAGAGAAATCTTTTCTTCATGTTTTGTCTTGTGGTTGCTGACTGTCACTTTGTTGGGCAGTTTCCACCGTTGTCTTGATTAACTTGAAGTGTGTGTGAGACCTACACCCTGTCCACTACTGTGATACTCTTTCCAGTAGCTGCTTAATTGCAGGTTTTTGTCTCTTCTTAAATCTTCTGCTCAAAGGCTAAATGAGCCACCCTCCCTATGCCAGACCATACACCTCGGCCACAGCCGCCCGGGTCATTAAGTGTGTTTTTTATTCACTTTTTTCACTGAGTCGTTTTCGTCATGCTCACCACGGGACAGCTACATCCTAGTAGATCAGCTTCATTTTCCTCTCCCAGAAAGACAATCTGTCTGAAGACTCCAACTCACGAGGCGATACAAGCCCCAAGGACACTGAACCACAATGAGCCGTCACTTTGGAAAATGATCAATAGCAGCTCTTTTTGGAGTCGGCGGTTGGAATACATTGTTTGGACTTTACTCATGGATAGTTTTGTTACCTCTTTTTTGTACATATGAGTATGTTGCGTATGTGCGCCCACACAAAATCTCTAACGTAATATACACTCGTGATTTCACAGATACTGGAGAAATGTCTTGGTAAGGGATAGTTCCTTCCAGACTGGAGATGGACAGCACCAATAACTGTTTTCTATTAAGTTGACCACCAAAATGAAGAAAACAAAAAAGCTTCATCGAAACTAAAACTGCATCATGGATCTTGGGTTATGATGGACATTTTGTGTTAACATGCAACATTTGGCCAGTTTGTCATTTGTCCTTGTTGACTATATTGGGAAGCATTTATATGACTTTTAATGAATAGGGAATTGTTAAACTCTGCCTTTACAAATATTATCCATTTTGATGGGACGCGCTCTAAGGATCACCTGATGTTCTTTAATAAAATTACAAATGATGACATGTAGAATTTATTTGAGGCCTGCTGGGATGTCCCACAGGAAATTTGAAGCAGTTCACATTTCATCCTCCCTTAGGACACAAAATCCACTCGTACTTTAAAATTATTTAATAGTATATAATTTCTCTGCGGGATTTTTTTTTTTTTATAACTTGAGTTTCATCTTGATTTTTAGAAATATGTTCAATGCCTCATATTGCAACATTGCATATTTGAAAATCTTTTTATCCACACAAGAGCACCACAGTTGCCAGAAGGCTCATTCAAGTTTTTGACCTGCCCCTGCGATACGTAATTCACTCAACCCACTACATTAAAAGGCCTTACACCTCTAGCTTTGTGTCAAACAATACCTGAACATGTTTAATTTGAGTCTTTTAGAAGATGCTGGAACTTTCGATGGAAATGTGGCTATAGTTCATCAAACTAAAATGACCCGCGAGCAGTTTATTTTTAGGGGAGGGGGGACTGTAAATGACACTGGAACAAGTTCCATGCAATTCAAACACACAATGGTCCTCCAAATGTTCCTAGAAGGGTTAAGTTCATGCTATCAAAATGTCTTTTTTAAATGAAATCCCCTCGGTGCTGCACGTCAGTAGATGCTCATTTTACAAGTTGGCAAATTTGCACTTAACAACACAGTGAGCCAGACACTAAAAATATCTCGGAATCTCATTTCCTCTTCATTTAGTCTCCAAATATTGACTTAAGCTCCTTTGAATTTGATGTTACAATCCCGCTTGTCACCAGGCAGAAAAATACAGCAGCGCGTTAGTAGGCATGAAAGCTGCACTTCTTGTGCTGGCACGTTTTACTGGGGGGAAATACTTTTGGATCCCATAATTGTGGCTTTGGTGATCCAACACAGTGTGTATACTGTCTATCGTATATGGTAAAAGCAGCGTGAAGCCTTCTGAGTTGGGAGGTTCAGCGCCAAATTGCATTAAAAACTGGTGGAAAAGGAGCTTTCTCAGCTCTTGTCAAATACTAGCAACTTTTTTTCTACTAAACTAATTAATTAACCAAACTAAACTAACACTAAACCTGTTGCAAAGATTTGGTCACATGTTCAGTTGTGACTTAACCACAGAATGAATAAGTTCTAACCGCATAGTGAAGAAGTACCATAACAAAGTCTAGAGAGCTCTGAGGAAAGGCGTTTGATTTTGTTCCACCAAAATTTGTGAACTCATCAAAACTACGTGACTACCTAAAAAAAAAAAAAACACAGAAGTATAAGGTGCAAAGTTTTTGTTTGATGGTTTGTTGTCATGATCCATTACAGCTGATTCCAATATATTGAAGCTTTTTTTTTTTTTTTTAGGTCAATGTTACTATGCAGTACAAACTTTTTTACTTTTTAAGGCCACTACAGTACAGAGCTGTAGAAGTATTCCTCCGTCTTCCCGATCAAGCGATACTGCTATGTCTTCATCAGATGAGGATAAATCCAAGAAATCAGCCCTGGGGATAATGGTGTCCCATGTAATCGAGCCTTTGGAACAGCACATAACACGTCACATCCATGCACATAGGTCATGTGACTCACGTAAATGGCGGTCCACCAAAAAATTCGTAATGTCGATGGAAATCTTCTCAAAACACTATTAAATGAGAGAGGATTTAACATCACATTGTCAAGATAGAGTACATATTACATGAACTATTGGATACATTGTTAATGCAAACCACTGGAATTCCCCTTTAACAAACTTTGTTAACGCCAGTTAAGTGACAACTGCTCACTTTTTGGACAAATCGAGCTCCCATCGGGACAACTGATTGCAATGGCACCTAATGGAGGAGTGCCGCATTTGCTGCTCAAGATTAAGGTAGATTTTGATGTAAGTTAATTTTTTAAAAAGGCTCCCCCTCTTTTCCATTTAAGTCACAATTGAAACCCTCACCCTTCTCCAAAATGCATCTTTCACTCAGAAATCCCAAATGGCCATTTAGCCACCTTTGCCTTATTACACAAAACGAGGTAAAGTTGGCAAAGTGCCACCGAAGCATGCACATTCTCATCCCAACAAGTAATCCTGCAATCAGTTAATTAAATGATATCAAGTAATAACCAGAAAGTATCTGTATACAAACATACAAAAATTGGGTTCTAACTTTAACTTTTTTGTCTGAGGAATTTCTCTCTTTTTAAGTCCACAAAATGAGTCCCCTGGAAGACAAAAGACCCAAAGTGTTTTGTTCACAAGTAGACTATTTGAGCAACAGGTTCGTGCCGAGGCAGCTGTACTTTTATTTTGTTTTCTGCAAAGTTCCCTAAGAAAGAACAGCATTCTTTGTCCTTAACGGCCCAAGCAGCGCTGTTGCCGGGGTGAGACATTCAAACAGGCTGCACTCCATCCTTAATCATATTTTCTTCTTTTTTTTTTTTTGTTGCGTGTTGCTTGTCCAGACGAGATTGCACCACCCTGACCACTGCCTTGATGAAACTGTTTCCTGTTCTTTTTTTTTTTGAGTCATCGTCTTCCGTTCTAGGCTTGCGGTAGCAGTTGGAACCATTCCAATCCCAGACTGTCATTATTGGTCTTTAGATGGTGGGGCACACCTAGTGACCTAGTTACTCCCTCAAAACTTTCCATTGGAAGTGCTTATGAAAGGACACTTAATAACGCATTAGTTTGTTATTACAGGAGGTTTAGGATTAAACTTAGATATTTTCCTTTTAGCAGAGAAAGTTATCACTTTGGAAGTCTAGACTAAAATCCCAGGTCCAACACAGTGACATTTGAGCCTTAAAAAGCATTGCTGCATTTTCTTTAAAGTGGTGGTTTCTAGTGAGGTACAATATGCAGTGTTGAATTTCTTCAGAATTCATCACACCTGTGTGTGTTTCACGAGGTTGCGGGAAGTCCGTCATGAGGCCACAAAGTTATTTACATGTGAATTCTTTTTTTGAATTGCTATTATGGAGAATTTCATACTATCTGAGCTCTTCCTGTGTATTTATTTTCCACAAGTAGCGGCCAAGGGTGCAAGAACAAAATTGAAAATAACCATTAGGGAGAAATGTTGAAAAACTGAATGGAATGAAACAAGTCCAATCTGTGGCCACAGGAGGAAGAGATCGCGCTTTGAATTGCATCCTTCCCTTTCTCAAGGTAGATTTACTTTGTTTCCAACAGCCACGTCTTCCCTGTTTCAGAACCATCCAATTTCAGCTGCCTGAAACTGCACTGCCATGGCTGTCGGGAACTCCGTAGCTGGCTAGCTGCCTGTCAACCATGAAAAACATGTCAGGCCTTGATCAAAACATGAGATACATGATCTGGAGCGCAGGAAGTACTGACATCTGTGGTAGTGCTTGGTTAAACTGTTACTGTATATGAATTTTCAGGGAACAGCAATGTGCATTGACCTTGAGGAAACTTAGAAAGACCATACAAAATTTGAATGTGGAGACATAAAATAACCAAAATTCCACATTTGACCACTTTCAGCCAAAATGGGCTGCGGTGACCACTGGGAACAAAGTGTTGATAAAGTTTAAGTAATTGCACTGAATGAATACAGTCTTTGTAAGGTCCAAATACTGTGAAATAAGCTTGTCTAGTAACTTTTCACTGATAACAGCCTCCCTCTGTCAAAGAGCCCTCTCGTCGTGAGAGGGCACATGGCGAGACCAATCAAACAAGGCCCCCGCAAAACGTTGCCTGTATTGGAACTGGATTAGTTCCAGACTACCTCAGTAGTGAATAATTGTGGTGCCAAAAAAAGATGTTGGCGATGGTATTGTTGAAACAATAATGGGCCTCATTCACTAATAAATGCATAGACTGTTACTTCACGCACAAGTTGAACGTAAAATCAGCGTCACATTCAATCTTCTTCTCCTCACCACTGTGTGTTTGTTAGTGAATTTTGAATTCATTCTTAATGTACAATAGCTCTGCACTGTACTGGGCATCTTTCCCTATAAAAGAGCATGCATTTGATGCATCTACCATGCATGCAAGGAGGTTTGAAGTTGTGAGAGAGAGCCCCAAATCTTTCATAACTTTTTCAACCTATTTTTATATTATTATTTAATACATACTGTATGTTTAGGATTTTCAAAAGGTCGGTATCGTCTGGAAGCTTGCTTAACCCAAACTGAAAATGTCATAATGATATTATTTCTCGAGTGGAACCTCAATCTCACAGATTGGTAGGAGCGAGGGGTTTGTCATTAAATCAGACTGTCCGTTAAATTGAAGCTTTTTTACTTTGGCCCGAAAACACCAGCAGAGGGCAAAATGCTTCTTTTGTTTTTTTTAAAAAAAAGAAAGCCTTTCAAATATCTAAAACTAGAAATATCAGCACAGCACAAAATTCATTCATTCATCTTCCGCTCCGCTTATCCTAACTGGGGTTGCACTTGCTGGAGCCTTTGCTGGCTATTATAGGCAAAACCTGGGGTACACCCTGCATTGGTCACCAGCCAATCGCAAGGGAGGAAGAAAAAAATCCACATTTACACCTCAGAGTATTTTAGAGCCTTCAATGAGTGCCTGATTTTGGGATGTGGGAGGAAACCGGAGTGCCTGAAGAAAACCCACACAGGAACGTGGAGAAAATGCAAACTCCACACAGGCAGGGCTGGATTCGAACCCAGGTCCTCAGAACTGTGAGGCAGATTGCTCGTTGCGATGCCTAAGACAAAATCTTTGTAAGTAAATATATTTTTTTAAGCTTTAAAATGTTTTTTTAAGTTTATCCAAACTAACCTTATAAGATAAAATTAATTAATTAAAAGGGATATTGAGTTCCAACACAACACTATTTTCTGTCCGTTAAATTCAAAGTCTGTTAAATCAAGGTCCGTTAAATCTTGGTTTCACTCAGATTGTGAGGTTAAATTGGAGATCCTGGTGCTCAGAACATGCATTAAAAAATGAAGAGCTGAGAATGAACAATCACTGAATTAGTTGTTAAAATACAGGAACGAGACATTTGCTGTTGGGTTTTTTTTTGTTTTTTTTTTTTTTTTTTTTTTTTGCTTGTTTGTTTTTGCTCTGTTCGACAGTTCGGTCAAGCACAAAGCATGATCTTTATCCCTTTTAAGCCGAAACAGTGTTACTGTGTCACAGTGGACTTTTTAAGCTGCCGCCAATGAAGAAGCTGCGAAAATCAATGAAGAACAACGTGCACAAAGACGTGCTTGTGCCCAATTCCAGCGGTGAACAAAAGTTTAACTATGTGAAAATAAATGACCACCCACCTCAGTGCTACACTTTGATGAAGATTATATTGTGTAAAGGCGGTTTTTGCAGTACGTAAGCACTGATGACACACAAGAGCAAAATAGAAATTAGTCTCATTAGATGCTTGAGATTCAGCTAAAACTTCACCAAAGTGTCAAACTAGCATCTTCACACACTTAGTTCCAACAAAATTTACAAAAACGTCGTCTCAAATTATCACAAATGCTAACCTTATGTCTCATTTGTGGGTAGGTAGAGGAATCAATGTTTTACAGAGCAATTGGTTCCATTCATTGATTTTTTTTTTTCATTTTATTTTTGTTATTACTGTCATGTAAGGTTAGTCTTTGTGCCAAAATGTTGAGTTCTGGTGCAAACCCTTCAAAATAAAGGGTAAATTCTTAAAACAGGAGGTCAAGTTAAAACTCGCGTATATAAATGATTTGAGATGACAAAACAGTCGCAAATAACTTGCTAATAATGTGATATTTAAATTTGAAATGAAACAATAACTGAATATAAACTCAAATGGGTTAGTTCCACACACACTGCCTCTTATATCATGGGTTTGATATTAAATCTGGTTATAAAGAATCCTGAGTCAAAGATTGAGTTGAGTTTATGGTGCAAGCTCCTAACAAAATGGGTGTAATTTGGACATCCTTTATTTAAACCATGCTAATGTTTTTCACCCAGCATCCTAAAATAATCGGAGTCGAGAATCAATTAGAACAGAATCAAAATGAGGAACCGGAATCTCTCAAATTCAAACGATCCCCAACCCAATATTGGGTAAAAGTTGTTTTTTCAAAAGCTGATCCTTCATCACCTGTACATATGTATGACCTGATACCTAGACTCAATTTGTTTGTCCACAAATCCAAGTACGAACATATTGATGAATCCCAGATTTGAGCCACAAATGCTTGAATTTGCAATGTTAGTGAATGAGGCCGAATGTTTTTTGAAAAAGAATTTTGAGAAATCTTTTTGTGTGTATCATCAAAACGTCCAATGTATAGTGTGTGTCATAGCTGCCGTTTACTAACCACTATCATGAGGGGGGGGCTGTCAATATCAGGCTTCCTCTGTTGCATGCTGCTGTTTGGGCCTGTAAAACTCATCTTTCTCATGAGTTTTTCCATAGTCGTCATGCTGTATAAATAACACTGACACAGAATGGGGGGGACGAAGTGGATCCAGCAGTTTTCCAGCACCAAAAGTGTTGACTGAGTGTGTAACCCCTTTCACACTTGCCACTGTCAGACAACTTTTTACATTGCACCAAATACTGGCATTGATGTCACCTGATTGCAGGATGCAGTTGCCACGTTTAAGCACACAGTTATGGCAATGCCATGCTTCTTTGGGTTCTTTGTGAAGGATGCAGACAAAATAAACGATGCACCCATTTTGTAGCATCACTGTATGAAAGAGCCTTGTGTTTGTGTCATATTGAATCTTCCACTTGGAATTCCAACCCTGCGATTGGCTGGCAACCAATTTAGGGTTTACCCGATCTCCTACCTGAAGTTAGCTGGGACAGCCTCCAACTGCAATCTTGTGGCCCTTGTGAGGATAAGCGGCTCAGAAAATGGATGAATGGATGGATGGATGGATGGGTGGATGGAACTCCAACCTTAATTTTTTTTCCATGTCGCCCCTAAGTTACAAGTCAGTTGTCGAGCAGCATTATAATCCCATAGTTGTCTGTCATGAGGCCAAAGGTCATCTACTATGTTTCTTTGACATCTTTGCCTTACAATGTCATTCAAGTTTACCCAGAAATAAGATGGGTTTGAAGTGGTAACTTCTTAACTCTTCTTGACAGGCCATGGTGAGTGCCACTGCGGTGAGTGCAAGTGCCATGCGGGCTACATTGGAGACAACTGCAACTGCTTCACGGAAACGGCATCGTGCATTGCTGACAATGGGCAGATGTGCAACGGGCGTGGCAACTGCGTGTGCGGTCGCTGCCAGTGCACGCAGCCCGGCGCATTCGGCGAAACCTGCGAAAAATGCCCTACCTGCCCGGATGCCTGCAATACGAAAAGGTTTGTAAGAGGAATAAGATCTAAGATGGTTGAGGGTAATTTGGTCTCATCAGTTAATGGACTGGAATTTGCCTACAATTAATTTCTGCTGTTTAACCAGTTTGACACCAGCCCTAAATCCATCCATCCATTTTCTTTTTCTTATTTACGTTTGGGTCATGGGGGCAGTAGCTTTAACGGGGAACAGGCCCAGACTTCCCTCTCCCCAGCCATTTCCTGCAGCCCTTTTGAGAGAATCCTGACGCTTTATCAGGCAAGCCCAGAGATGTAGTCTCTCCAGCGCGTTCTTGGTCATCCCTAGGGTCTGAGTCCCGGTGAGATGTGCCCATAACACCTCACCAGGGAGGCGTCCAGGACGGATCCTTAACAGATGCCCAAGCCACCTCATCTGGCTCCTCTCACTGTGAAGGAGTAGTGGCTCGTTACTGAGCCCCTTTCGGATGACTGAGCTTCTCACCCTATCGCTAAGGGAGAGCCCGGAACCCCTACAGAAGAAACTCATTATCTCACGTCTAGTTGATTATGGGTTGTTTTCACTGACGTCACAATTTTTCCTGAATTACCCATACACCACTGCGCGCCACCATTTAACCTCTCCACCTAACGCCAACCAGTGTGGCAGCCTACGGAATACTCTCCGTTACTGTTTGTGTTTTTGTGTTTCACGGGTGTCTTGGGACTCAAGTACAAAAGAGAGGACTTGCTAACCATTAGAGAGCCTTCTTCTGACTTTTCTTCTGACTTGTTTTGACAACCTGAGCCAATTCACTGGAGCTTTTTCCAGAGTTGCTAGTCGACGCACTCTTCAAAGCCTCGCGACGAAGAGGCTCGCGATCCGGGATACAAATGCGCCTACAAAAGCGGGGACATCATCTAACGTTTCCCACAAAAGATGTTGGATGTTCTGCGGCTCTGTGCTTCACGGAGACTTGGCTTTGTGGAAGAGTGCCTGACGCTGCTATCACCCTGCCCGGCTTCAACCTCCATTGTGCTGATCGTGTTGCCGAGCTAACAAGCTTAATCGACACTCTTTTCTGAAGGCCAACATTCCAGTTGAGATCCTTTTTTTTAGTCCCTTGAAAGATTCGAGAATTTTGTGAAATACTGTATTTTTATTCTTTTGTCTTTCTGCCATTGTCATCAAATTTTAAACAAATAATAAACATTTCACTTTGCTTGTGGTGAACTAATATACAGGTTTTACTTTTTGAAAAAAAATGGAATAAATGGAGTTTGCCTCGATATTAAAAAAATAATATTCCACCGCCTTTCGTTTTATGTGTGAGCATACAAGCCCATATATATATTTTTTTATATGGGCACTTACCTGTATGCTAACACGGAAAATGAAAGGTGGTGGAATATGGTTTTATATCAACGAGGAATGGTGCCCAGACGTTACAGAACTCAGCACACACTGCAGCGATTTTCGTTAGCTACAACAACCTAACTATAAAAAATAAGACTGAACTAACCATTTACGAACCGTCTTGAACAGACAAGTGTCCAATCCCACTTCTCCTCGTCTGTCACATAGAGTAAAAGATCAAGGGCACAATAGTGCGCCTTTGTGACGCAGTCCTGAGTCCCATGATGTGTGTATGCCATTTAGCCTAGTAGTCAGTCTGAGCTTGATGTGCTGTCGGTCGCGTCTTCGATAAATGCAGGTAGAAACATAATGTCGTCCACCTTGCGTATGTATGAGTACCGAACTCAGGGATAAAAAACGGCCGCCGTCCAAAGGATGCACAATCGGTGACGTCACGTGGAAACAACCCAATGTAATGATCTTCTGATTGTGCTCCCAAAAAGAGCATTAAACTGCTGCAACTTGTTCAGAATACTGGAGCTTGGGTTGTGACCAGAACAAAGCGGTCAGAGCATGTAACTCTAATTCTAAGACTGTCTAATCACTAAATGGTTTAGGTCCTGAATACATGAAAGAAATGGTAATAGAATACAAGCCCAGTAGGACTCTGAGATCGACTACACTCAGTTCAAATAGTACTGTGCAGAGTCCAAAGCAAACATGGTGAAGCAGCATTTAGGTATTATGCTGCAAAAAAAAAAAAAAAATGATTAGAATGCCAAGAGGGGTGACATCAGACCCAAGTGTGAGTGTTTTCAAATCCAGATTAAAAACTTTTTTTATGCGTTTGAGTACATCTATTTTCAATATTATTTCTTGCACTAAAAGCTGTTTTTAGTGTATTTTTATTTTCAAATCAAAATTTTTGTATTTGAATGATTTTAATCATATAAAGCGCATTGTGTTGTGTATGAAATAAATTTGCTCTGCTTTAAAACACACCACAAATATCAAACATAACTTTCGAAGAGTAGGCGTTTTTCCTTTTCCTTTAAACTGCTTCCTCCTCCATGTCTTTCTCCTCCTCTAGAGAATGCATTGAGTGTCGGCTTTTCAACTCTGGAAAGATCTCAGACAACCAGACTTGCCAGCGTCTCTGCAAGGATGAAATCATCACGGTGGAGTCACTCAGTAAGTAAACACTGTCCACGAGCACACTTGCAAACATACATGCACAGCTGCATTCACATCTGTGCCAGCATTCTTCTTGGCCTCCAAACCTTGTGCACCGTCATTATTTTAGAGAGCCACTTGAAGCATCACTGGGTGAACACACCTCTGCTTCTTACATCAAAAACACTTTAAATTCATGCGTATTGAGAACAATCAGAATGTTGATGTTGGTACATTTACAGAACAACTTGGCCTTAGCTCTGTGTGACATCATGGAAGAGTTGAAGTAAAGTTCTTCCAAAATATGATCCAGCTGCATAGCTACACACAGATGTCCCACTTTTTTAATTGACTACTCCCTAGTGTAAGCGCTGGTTTCGTACTGTATTTCCTCAAATCGTGGCTTCCACTGACTTCCACTCAGGTCCTCTTGTATTGAAACTCCGTCTGTACTTTTCAAGCTTGGATAAATAAGGAGGGCAACCCCAAATTATTAAAAAGCAGGGTAGTATTAAATAGTTCCTCAAATAGTGGCTCCCGCTGCAATAAACACAATGAATCACTAGATAATTGTTCCTGTTCTTCCCTACCACGTCCTTTCAGGTCTCACAGTCTTTGTCCACATGAGCATTGAAGTCCCCCAGCAAAACAATGGAGTCCTGACCGGGAGCAGTCTCCAGCACTCCCTCTAAGGACTCCAAAAACAGTGGGTACTTTGAACTATTGTTTGGTAGATATGCACAAATAATAGTCAGGACCGCCCCCCACCAGAAGGAGGAGGGAGGCTACCCTCTCGCCCTCCGGGGTGAACCCCGATGTACAGGTGTCGAGTCGGGGGGCAATAAGTATACTCACACCTCCTCAGTCCCTCTCACAGTGGGCAACTTTCGAGTGGAAGCAAATACAATCCTTCTCAAGAGGACTGGTACCAGAGCCTAAGCCGTGTGTCGAGGCAAGCCCGACTATATCTAATCAGAACTTCTCGACCTCACACACCAACTCGGGCTCCTTCCCTGCCAGACTGATGACGTTCCACATCCCTAGAGGCAGCTTCTGTAGCCAGGGATCAGATCGTCAAGGTCCCTGCCTTTGGCCACCGCCCAGCTCACACTGTACCCGACCCCGATTGCCCCTCCCACAGGTGGTGAGCCCGTGGGAAGGGGGACTCACATTACCTTTTCGAGCTGTGCCTGGCCGAGCCCAATGGGGGTAGGCCCCGCCACCATGTGCTTGCCTTCGAGCCCCACCTCCAGGCCGGGATCCAAAGCGGGGGCCTGGTGACCCGCATCCAGAAAAGTGGAACTTATTTTTATTCATCGTAGGGGTTTTATGAAGTCGTACTTTGTCCGGTCCCTCACCTAGAACCTTTTTGCCGTGGGTGAACATACCAGGGGCGCGAAGCCCCAGACATCTTAGCTCTTAGGATCATTGGGACACACCCCTCCACCATGATAAGGTGATGGCCCAAGAAGGGATTAACAAATACCTCACCACAAATACATACATATGGTCTTCCTCTAAGTAAGTACAGTTGGCTTTTTGTTCGTACCATACATTTACAATATTTCCTGAAGTATTGTGGTACGCGCTGTTCTATTCACTGCTCCCCTAATTAATCTTGCTGTAGATGTATTTAATCACTGAGGGTAAGTAAAAAGTATGTAAGTTTCTTTCGGCTTGTCCCTTTCGGGTCGCCACAGCATGTTATCTCAGATGAACGCACATATATGTTTGGCACAATTTTTACGCCGGATGCCCTTCCTGACGCAACCCTTCTCAGGGAGTGGAGGCCCCAGTGGGATACGAACCCACTATTAATACCAAATTTCCTCAGGCAGCTGTATTAGTGCCTCATTTTGTGGCTGGGTCCATAATCCACCTCAACAAGTAAATTTCTCATCTTTAATTGCCACTAGTTTCTCTCCCAAGTAACTACTATGCGATTCTAGCTGTTATTTTTACTTTCTCTTAGTGCCTCAAACAATGCTTTCATTTAAAATAAATGTCATCCCCCAAATGATAATAGTATGGTCCTCCTTTATTTAATTCTGCGTAAAGCTAAACAGTACGTTCTTTGCTCAAATAATGGGCTAATTGAGACCTTGTTCTCGGTTGGTCCTCTTCTAGCTCTTCTCCTGTATTTCCTCCTGAAATAAATACACACATCCACAAAAACACACAAATATCTCTTAAAATAATATTACTTATTGTCTGTAATTATCTTTACTATGCAGCCACTTTCACAGTTTTTATTGCACCCTACACAAGCCTTTTTTTTTTTTTACAAACAGATGCCTCTTACCCTCTGCAATTGAGTAAAAAATTGCCCCAGTGTTAGATGCAACATAATTCGGCCCAAGTGCCAGATGTGTGTGAGCGTGTGTGTGTGTGTGTACATCCGTGCGTGATGTCGCTGTTGGAACTATTTTAGGAGGGCTGCGTGTTGGCCCAATTCTGACGTGATTCATAGCATTCCTCGCTTGGCGGATCAGCCCTAATGGATTCCACATGTACATTCCACTTACAACCAGAGGAGGGAGAACTTTGTGGTTCGATTCCCTCTTCCTCCTTTGTGCACACACACATACACAAATACACACTACGACCAGTGAGCATTGAGTGAAAATGTGATATGTGACCATGTGAATTTGCCTCCATGCTGGATTGTTTTTTTTACACTACTGTCACTCCAGCTCTGTGTCCTCTTTTATCCCGAAATAATTAATTTCGACCAACAACTTAATGAGAGTCAATATAAAAACTGTTAGAACGGAAAAAGTATGAGCGAATGGATATTTTTATGGTTATTTAATTAATCATTAAATGCTTGAATTTTGGATGTAATCTCTCCTCATATGAATAATTACATACCAGCTTTCTTTTCACAAAACAGAAAAAAATGTGAAATTTTTCTTTGTAATGTTTTTTTTTTTAAACCTTAAGAACAAATGGGTAAATAAATACTTTTTTTTGGTGTGTGTGTGTGGGGGGGGGGGTAACAATATCTAGCCAGCACACTGCTCTAGAGTTTAGATTATCTGCCTCACAGTTCTGAGATTCTGGGCTCCCCGCTCCCTGTGTGGAGTTTGGATGTTGGATGCGCTGGTTTCTTTCCACATTCCAAAAACGTGTGTTACGTTCCTTTGTACTCTGCACATAGGTTTTAATGTGAGTGTGAATGTTTTTGTCTCCTGTGATGAGGTTTTTGAGTTGAACTATTTTGCCGTATCAGATTGTTCGTGATTGAGTGAACCTAATGGTTTTATTTTTCTTTTTTTTTCCCCAAGAAACGGACGAGCCGGGTGCCGTGCTGTGCCTCTACAAGACGGACAACGACTGCGTGATGAAGTTCACGTACTCTGAGCACGCCAGTGGACTGTCCGTTCTTACCGCCCTGACGGAACCGGGTGAGCTTCTAACTTCTTTTCTCTTCACTACATGACCGAGACACATTCTTTGTAGAAGTAAACAACTTGAGAACTTCTCCACAAGGGTGATTGGGTCCAGTTCGTACTAAATATTCACAGTACATTCTCAAATTTCACAGATGCTTACATGATTTGTTGCAACTGCATCAGTACAGCAAAAGAATGTTAATGAGCAACTTTATTCCCTATGCATACGAAAACATAATTTGGTTATTTCTATATACAAATGTATTTCCACTGCTGAAATGTCCTGAATTTGATTAATTAAAAACTAAACACTGGCATGTTTTTTGGACAATACTTACTTTATCTGACTTAATAAATACATAGAATGTCATACAATGTATGAAAATAAGCTTGTACGTGAATTATTTTTTCTATTTCCAATTCGTAATTTTGTCCATTTGTATCCTATCTTGCAAAGTATTTGAATTTAGTGTCAAAATTTTGTGGATTCTTCTTTTTTTTTTTTTTTTTAAATAGAATAACTAAAGTTTTTCAAAAATAATTAATTATAAATACATCACTAGACCGAACCATGACTCATGACTAGTGAAGATCCAGGATTAAGTAATGCTGCACCCAAAAGCTTTAAAATTGTTTCTACAATACATGCCACAAGTCAGGGCCAAAGCACTATTTTTGTCCAAATGAAGCTTCTGAATTCATTTCAACAAAGTTCTTTGGCACCAAGATGCCACATGATTGTGCCAAAGTATTACTTTCATTGCTTTGACATGAACACAAATACGACAAGCGAATGATGGAGGATGGGTTCCAAAATAAATGCAAATAGTACATTTGCAAATGCCAAAGTGCGACTTTGCGATGAGTCACTGTAATCTAATACTGTCTAAACAGAG
Source organism: Syngnathoides biaculeatus (assembly GCF_019802595.1). Lineage (NCBI taxonomy): Eukaryota > Metazoa > Chordata > Actinopteri > Syngnathiformes > Syngnathidae > Syngnathoides > Syngnathoides biaculeatus. Next base: position 6,133,170 of record NC_084653.1, on the reverse strand, counting down.
TGCACAATCACGAAATTAATTTTTAAAATGTCAAAATGATTAGGATTCACAAGGTATTGTTTTGTCTAAAAATGTTCCCTGCATCAGAATGTGGTGGTGGTCCAGATGCTCTGATGGTGCTGGTGGCGGTGGTGGGCAGCATCCTGCTGGTAGGCGTGGTGCTACTCGCCGTCTGGAAGTTGGTCATCACCATCCACGACCGCCGGGAGTTCTCGCGCTTCCAGAATGCTCGCTCGCGTGCACGATACGAGATGGTAGGCGAGGCCAATATGGTGCAATCACGCGGGCACTTTCACTAAGTTGTGACCCAACTGGTTGTTTGTTTGTTTGTGCCCAAGTGCTTCTGTTTGTGTTAGCTCATCCCAAAAACATGCATGGTAGGTTAATGAAGACCCTAAATTGCCCATAGGTGTGAATGTGAGTGCCAATGGTTGGTTGTTTTAATGTGCCAACCAATTCAGGCTGTATCTCGCCTCACACCCAGACTCAGCTGGGATAAGCTCAGCACCCCCGCGACCCTAGTGAGGACAAGTAGTACAGAAAATGGATGGATGGTTCCGTCCGGTTCTTTCTGGTTGTGCATGCTTTTATCTGGTTTTACCTAGTTATTTCTGCTTGTCTGGTTCTTGATGGCTGCGTGTTGTTCCCTGTGGTTGTGTGGTATTATGTGGCTGTGCCTGTTTTGTGTGTGTGCGTGTGTGTACTTGTGTGTGCGTGTGCTCGTGTGTGTGCACGTGTATTTGCGTTTCTGTGTGTGTAAGTTTCATTATGTTTTTGTCTGGTTCTCTCAAGTAGTATCTGGCTGTGTCTGTTCCAATGGTTGTATCTGATTGGATCTGGCTTGGTTCTTTTTGGTTGTCAGGGTATTTATGGCTGCGTGTGCTTGACTGGTTTTGTCTGGCTCTTTATGGACGCTTCATTGCTTCTGCTTGTTTGGTTTTGTCTGATTCTGTCTGGTTGTGTGGTTGTATCTGGTTGTAGCTAGTCATATCTTGTTACATATGTCTGGCAAATTGCCCATAGGTGTGAATGTGAATGGTTGGTTATTTATATGAGCTCTGCAATTGGCTTGTGTCTGGTTGTAATCTGTTTCTCTCTTGTTGTGTGGTTATGTCTGATTTTATCTTTTTTTTATGTGATTCTTTCTTATTGTGGTATGTAATTGTGTTTGATTCTTTTTGAGTGTGTCTGATTCTTTATGGTTATTTCTGGTTCCATCCTGCAGGCTTCCAACCCACTCTACAAGCAGCCAGTGTCATCCAGTTTCGGGGAGACAGACATGTTCGACAAGCCCTATAATGGAGGGGTCCACTGAGGCCTCTGCATGTGGGGCGGCAGGACCGGTCCAGCAAGTGGAACCCTTATGGGGGGCATGAGGCCAATGCGGACTAGACCTCCTCCTTCCTCAACAAGGACAGAGAAGTGAAAATACATGCAAAAAATTTGTCCTGAAGAAGCTTGACTTCTTCAGATTGATGAGCAAGGCATCAACAGCTGAACATTAGTGACTAGCTAAGCTCGTTGCAGATCAGATTTGTACAATTTTTATAAACACAAAGAAATTGTCCTTGCCAGGCTTAACTATGCACCCAGAGGCTTTTTCCTCTACTAAATAAAATCAGATTTTCTTGAAAAGAAAGATCAGAGAACACTTTGGAGGCTGCAACCTCAATGTGCTTCTACTAACTTGGATCCATCCTTTTTCTTAGCCGCTTATCCTCACAAGGGCCGCAGGAGTGCTGGAGCCTATCCCAGCCGTCAATGGGCAGGAGGTGGGTTACAACCTGAACTGGTTGCCAAGCAATTGAAGTGCACACAGAGACAGACAACAGTCGCACTCACAATCACACCTAGGGGCAATTTCGTGTGTCCAATTAATGTTGCATGTTTTTGGGATGCGGGAGGAAACCGGAGGGCCCGGAGAAAACCCACGCAAACACGGGGAGAACATGCAAACTCCACACAGGGAGGGGTGCGATTGAACGTGGGTCATCAGAACTGTGAGGTCAACGCTTTCCAGTTGCGTCACCGTGCCATCGCTTCTACTAACTTTTAACTGAAAACTGAAGTTATGCATTCATGTTGCATTGCTATTATTCAATAACAAAACCGTAGACTGCAATCTTGTTCACTGATGTTTTCGCATTTTCCTTGGTTTAACTTTTTTGGCTTTTCCACGACAATGACTTTCTTCTGCTTTCTGATTGGCTACTGGTATGCTTTGGGTTTATAGTGCCACCCGGTGTTTTGACTTGCACATGACAGCCTGGTAATGCATTTCAATGTGTTTTCTGACATGCAAGTGGGGTAAAATTTTGAACATACCCAAATATGTGCAGACCTAGGTGACATTTGAAGGTTTGTGTGTGTGTTAATGTGTAACTGCAGCTCAGGATAGTCTCTGCCACCCTTTATGGTGTTCCTCTTAGTAACATGTTGTTACAATCCTCTCATTGTCCAATGATTTCACATGAAGTCAAAATCAAGTTGGTTTACCGCAGAGGTAATTTGGTACTCCTCAGTGATGTAAAGTTCTTAAAAATAAGACTTCAAACAAGATGTAGATGTTAGAGCACCAGCAAGATATCAGAGCAACAACTAAATGTAATATACAATTGCACGGTAACCACTGTTAAAATATAAATTCAGATCAATACCGACCACCCACACTCCCCCCTCCCCTCCCATCCCCCAAATTAAGAAAAAATGGGCATTTCTTTGTACTAGATTGTGAACCACGAGAGAAAAACCACATTAAGATATGCCAATGACATCGCGATACATTGCATAGGTGACAGTTCATATCTTGGGAGGAAAAATGTTTGGAATACAAAACAGTGCCAATGACAGAAATGTGTGCATTTGTAGCAATAGGTGACTGCATTAAACCACTAGTATACAATGAAAATACAATCCTCCACTTATTGTAGGGGTAAAACATTTATTAAAACAGTACTCTGATAGATTTTACATCATAAATGGAAATGTTTTTTTACATTTGTCAGATTGATGGTTTGGATTGGTCCGCTGTGCAGTGAGCAATACCAAAGTGATGTCACCTGCCATTTATTTATTTATACAGAGCCCAGCAATGACAGGATATTTCAGTGACACTTTATTCTGCCAATAGGTATTATCGGTATGGAGTGAGGCATAAGGAGACACCTGCTGTATCTTCAGTGAGTGTTACCGAACAAAATAGTCTTTCACACTGTTTTGCAGCTCTGGTGCTACCTCTGAATGTGGGGGAAATACCAGCTTTTACATACAGTGGGAAAAGGGTACTTGCTCCCACTTCTGTTTTCACAAACGACCAGCAGGGTGTTATTAATACGGACAACAACAAAAAATCACCAGCATTTAAATGATTTCATAATCTCCACAAATGTATGATTAGCAATATTACAGTTTTCAACATTTTTTACTCTGAAATTTACATAACCATATTAATCTTTCATCTTTAAAAAAAACTACAGTAATTAGATACGCTGGCATCAAGTGTAAGCATGGCGTGGATATGATAGTTTGCACTATAACTGACAACACAGTGGGAACACATGCAGTTGTACAAAGGACTGAAGCATGTTTGTGTGACTGCACAAAAACAACAATAAATGCGGTTGTTTCACAAGAAGCAGTGTGTCGTTTGAGCTGTTTCATTGTGTGTGGTTGTGCATGAGTGCTGTCATTTACACTTCAGTAAGGATGAAGTGACTTACTTGATGCTTTTTTATTGTCAAATGTAGCATTCTGTCATCATTAGCATATTAATGTGTCCTTTTTGAGATTTTTAAAAATTGGCGATCATATTTGGCCATATGCCTCAAGGACTTTTACCACCACTTTCCATGCACTTGAAACAAGTCTAACACCAGCTGATAGCAGCTATACAAAAGTACCACAATTTTATTTTATTTTTTTAAATAAAGCAATGTGAATTACTAACCTTGGGTTAATTTTTAAAAACACAATCCCCTTTAACAAACATGGCACACTCCCTAGCCAAGGCAAGACAAGCGTCAGTTTTTTCACAGCCCTTTTTCTGTATATGTACTTTGATTTTTATGTCAAAGAAATGCCTTTCCCTAACTTTTTAAGTGAGGCACCCTTTATTACCCTTGAAAGTCGGCACACTCGCCGATCCTAGGTAAAACCCACCTGCCAAATACTTTTTTCAACAAAAACTCGTAAAGTGTATGCATTTAACGTCAACAAACTTTTTCCAATTTTTGTAAGCCTTTTAACAGCTTTTGAGACCCCCAAAAGAGTTGGCGCACCACTTATTGCAAGCAACACAACCATACACATATACACACAACTTCCTAAATGGTTAAAACCAAGCATGTTTAGCATCGGCATAAAGAGGCGCCAGGTGAAGTGGCTTGGGCATCTGATTAGGTTGCCCCCCCCCCCCTGGAGGCCTCCATCTCTTGTGAGATGTTCTGGGCATGTCCCACTGCTAAAACTACTACCCCCACAACCTGGCCTCGGATAAGCGGAAGGAAATGAATGGACGGATGGGCACTCAGTGTACAGTATAGATGGTTACTGTATGTTGCTTTCACACCATAGAATAATCTTTCTCTCTCTGCATGCCCCCTCCCTCAACATACAAACACGGTGATTCTCTGTGGTATCTTTGCGTACTACGACTCCAGTAATACAGTTGTATCTAACATCAAAACAAAACACATTTGCATTTCATCTTCCAGAACTGCTTTTAAAAATGTATCCATCCATCCAATATTTTAATATTTGTCTTTCTTAAGTCTTTAAGTCCCATGTTAATGTTTACTCTGTGTATATTGTTAAAGTGGCTTACAATAATACTAAATGTTTGTCTTTTTTTCGATAGCTTACTATGCTATTGTATTTTAATGACGTGAGACCGGGAGGGATACATATTTTTTAGGTGGTACTTCCTGTAAAAAATGTCTGTTGGCCAAAATAAGAGGCATAGTTCTCTTGATGGATTTTGGACAGATCTACAGTATGACTTTTTGGATTATATACAAAAATACAGTATTTTAGTAGCACAGTCATCTTTACAAAACAGATGGTTCGTGTCTACAAGGGGTTACATTATTGGCTGCCAACATTTTATACATTATACATCATTCAGCCGCTTGAAAAGAACACATCGGCCTTGTTGACACAGCTGCAGGACAAAAGGATGCAGTTGTTCCCACACAATCGGAGTGAGAAATAAGGCAACAGGAGGCGCGAATGGATTCTTCACCGTAATGCAAACTAGTGGAGGAGCAGATGTCATGATGATGATGATGATGACCACGTACAGATGCAGTGGCTTATGGCTCTTCCTATCAGTTTTTTGTATTTTGCCTTTGATTTTTGGGCAGTTTGCTCACAAACTCCTTAGAACTCCACTGTTATACCTCCCAGGAACTTTTGGACTTTGGATACCAACACAAAATAGCAATTTCAAGCAACTTTCACTGTAAACAGTATTCAGGATGAAGTAGAGAGACCGCCGGGCTTGCCCTTATTGTCAGGCCGGTGAGGCGGCACAGGCGGAAGAGTGAGAGAAAGCAGAAGCAGAGCCGTTGGTCCAGCTGCCTGCTAAGGCTAAAGAACCCACACAGACCACCTCTTCCAAGTGAAGGATGTCTTATGGCCATATTTAGTCATGACTACAAAATTTCCTCATGTCCTCAGTGGAGCTTTGTTCAGTAGCCAGATGTGTCCTTGATCGCATCCCTGCATTTAGGCTAACCTTGATGAACTGCATACTGGACACTTTGTAATAACCCATTGCCAACTCGAACCAGTTGAGACAGAAACCCTTTGTGTAATTCAGGGGTCAGGAACCTTTTTGACTGAGAGAGCCATAAATGCCAAATATTTTAAAAAATAATTTAAAAAGAGCCATGCAATATTTAAAAAACTAAATACAAGTGTATTTGCGCATTTATGTCGAACTAACACTTTTAGAGTACAATACAGTCTCTGAATTCTGTTAAATAACATGATGTTGCTAACCAATAATGACAAAAGCACTTCTTACCATTTATGCGACTTCAGGTGCTTCCTGGTTTTGCTAATGGCTTGACAGTCTGTTTCATACACTGTCAGATTAATCTTCACGCAGGCGTTGAGATTTCCATTCGTTAATTGTGAATGTCATTCAATTTGATTTTCTATCAGGCTGTTAGGGTGGTGAACAGTCCTTGCCAACAAAGGTGTGTCTTTTATTCATTTGATTATCTTGTCTTGATGCGAACTTGGCAAAATGTTGATTGGCAACGTCGAATACGAACGCTTTGGCATACTCCCCATCTGTGGATTTAAACACACAGCAGAACCCTCCATCTCCACAATGGCTGTCCATTCTTGTTGAAAACTTTGGTGGTACTCGTATTCTTTTCTTTGAGCGACCCTTTGTCAAAAGCGTTACCATAAATAGTTGTTCCGATAAGATCAGCATTAGACCCTTCTGCACCACTGGACTTCGACTACCACGCAAAAACTACGGCAACCCACTATGGCAAACTGTCTCTGCGTCATTTGCGTTGTCTCCCACACCTAACTACGGCAACGCCACTAGGACAAACCTTCTCTGCACGACAAAAATCACATGGACAGCATGTTGTTATGAGGGCTGGGCGAGCCATATGCAATCACCAAAAGAGCCAGGTATGACTCGCGAGCCATAGGTTCCCGACCCCTGGTCTAAGTGGAAACCCCCGATAGTACGCTACAGGTTTGATACCACCCATAGTCCCCCCCTTCTAACAAGATAAAGGATGTGTGCTTTCTCTGTATCTTCGCACTTATGATCTGCTCCCTACAACCATTGTCTGTAACTCATAAGTCCTCGGAATATTCTGTAAGTAAATTCTTTGAAGAAACTGTTGATCATCTCCAGCCTTTATTTGGATAACCAAAATTCTCACTACCCGAAATTAAACGAACACGGGGAGGAAAAAAAGTGTCCTCCAACACAAGCATTTACCACGCAAATGCCAGATCTATCCCCAAAAAATGGATATGCTGGAATTACATCTTGCAGATAATGGCTGTGTTTGTGACTGCTGTGACCTAATTATAACATATTCTACCTGGCGTCATCCAAACATTCCTGATGCTAGTGTGTACCTAGCCGGCAGCATTCTGCACCGATGGGATCGGACTGAGGACTCCGGTAAAAGCAGCGGTAGGGGGCTTCTGTTTGTACCTGGATGATGATTGGTGTAAAAACACCGTGGTTATTGAGACAGTTCACCCGACATTGAGTACGTGTCCATTAAATGCCGGCCCTTTTATATCCCAAGGGAGCTAACTGTAGCCATTATCGCAGCTGTTTACATACCACTATTGCCCTGAGTGCACCCCCACCTGTCATTATGATGTACTTTGAGAGGCCGGTTCTCAAGTACATAAAGACTGCCTCCACCTTCTCCACGACTCCCACCGCTTTGCATACCAGGTGAATAGATCAACAGAGGAAACAATCAGCATAGCTCTGCACACTGTGTTGAGTCACCTGGAAGATGCTACGCTAGGCTACTCTTCGTTTATTATAGCCCGGCCATTCTGATAATTTGGACATCTTGGGCTACTCTCTTCTAACATGCACCTGGATCCAGAACTTTTTGACCAACAGACCCCAGACTGTGAGAATCGGCGCCCAGCTTTCCTCCACCCGTACGGTGAGCATCAGCTCAACACATGGCTGTGTGTTGAGCCCCCTCCTGTATTGTCGCTACACCTTTGACTGGAGCCCAGTCTACAAAAATAATATAATTGTCAAATTCTCTGATGACACAAAAGTGGTCATGTTGATCTCAAAGAGACATTAGTCACCCTACAGAGAGGAGGTCCAGAAGCTCATAACTTGGTGCTCAGAAAACAATCCGGCATTGAACACACACACAAACACAGGAAATTATGCTGGAATTCAGGAGCAATTAAACTGAACCAGTTCCGCTTTTCATTAACGTCGGAGAGAGTGGAGAGAGTGTGCACATTCAGGTTCGTAGGGGTCCTGATCTTTGAGGACCTCTCCTGGACAGACAACATTTCATTGGTCATCAAGAAGGTTCAACAGCATCTCCACGTCGTGAGAGTCCTCAGGAAAAACAACCTGGACACATAGTTTGGCTGGCCTTCTACTGCTCATCCACTGAGAGCCTGCTGACGGACTGTGTCTCCCTCTGGTACGAGAGCTGCACGGAAGGAGACAGAGAAAGGCTTCAAAAGACAATCAAATCAGCACAGAAGCTCATTGGCTCCCCTCTCCCCTCTGTGGTAGACTTTTATTCCTTTTGGTGCCTCAACAGAGCCTGGAACATTATTAATGACACTACACAGTACACAAGTGTTTGAGCTCCAGCCACCTGGAAGGTGGTACAGATGCTCAAAAATGATGACTAACAGAAAGTTTTTCCCCAAGAGCCATCACCACCCCAAACCCTTATCTTTATTAAATGCATTAACGTGTACATAACTACTGTGGAGTTTGCTATCCAAACTTTGCTTGTCGTCACCAACCCATCAGGGATCTGACAAATTTTGACATTATTGGGTTTTTCTTACTGCTGTGGGCCTGGCTGGGGGGGTTCTACCTTGCAATACAACTCATGGAGGTAGACGGCAAGACACATAGTGCAAATAACAAAAAACAAGTTACACATCAGGGAAGGAAGTGAAAATCTTCAGAACCCTCATGAGGATAAGCGACAAAGAAAATGGATGGATGGATGTTGTGAATACTCGACATGGGAGCTCCTATGGGACGCTCCTGGCGATGACTTCAGTAGACTAAAATCACCATCTGAGCAATCTTAATAACCAAATTGGAGCTTTATCATTTGCGTCGAAGCTACTCAGCTAAGTTAGCCTAGCTTAGACTGCTAACAATAAAACTGGTCTGTTTTCTAATATTTACTGAGTAAGAAAACATCCAACGCAAGTTTCGGCATGTCCTGCAAAATCTACGTAACGTATACAACGAGGATAGTGAGTACTCATAAGTTGGGTGAGTGGAAACACCAACTTATACTTGCTTATGGGCCAAGTATTCCTTAACTTAGCTTGCTAACAAAGAGACACGTTTGTGATTAATTCGTGGATGATGAAAAAAGATCGAACGTGAGTAACTTCATAACTTGTACGACAAGGGCCATGAGGACTTATGGGAAATTTAACAAGTCTTATCTTAGTACATCTTAGTACCCAAATTGGTGCCGTATCGTTCGTGTTGAAGCTGCTCGCCCTAAGTTAGCCTAGCACGCGAACAACATTATCTACGTACAGTATACAACGAGGACCAAACATCGAATGTGGACTCAACCTTCAACTACTAGAGTAAGGGCCATTGTAGTTTGAATCCCTTCTATCCACTTATCTTTTTAAATAACCACATCCTTTGTATTTTCACACAGATAGTATGTAAATTGTGAACCTTATGTGCTGACTGTGGTTATGTGATTGCTTTCATTTGACCTTAACTTTAACATAGATCAGACAGTATGTGAATTGTGTATCTTAGATGCTGACTTTGTTTATTTGATTGCTTCTTCTTTTTGACTATCTGCACCCTGTTGCGCAGCACAATACCTGTCAACTGGTCCCAAGCCCGGATAAATGCAGAGTGTTGCGTCAGGAAGGGCATCCAGCGTAAAACTGTGCCAAACATATATGAGCGTTCATCATACGAATTCTACAACAGGCCGTGGCCCAGACGTCCTACACCCGCACCCGGAAATGTTAAACGACAAGGCGTAGGTAGAAATTTAGATAATGCAGGTTGATGACAAAAAAGAGGAGGAAAGTGGCTTAGTCGGCAGAAGAAGAAGTGGAATGCACAAAACCTACAGCTGTCTTGGGAACTTTGAATGTTGGGACTATGACAGGAAAAGCTCAGGAGTTAATTGACATGATGATTAGAAGAAAGGGTCATATATTGCGCATCCAAGAGAGCAAGTGGAAAGGGAGTAAGTCTAGAAGTTTAGGTGCAAGTTTTAAATTATTTTATCATGGAGTAGAGGTTATTTTAAAGGAAGAGCTGGCTAAGAACGTTTTGGAGGTGAAAAGAGTATCAGATTGAGTGATGAAGATGAAATTTGAAATTGAGGGTGTTATGTATAATAGGATTAGCGGCTATGCCCCACAGATATGATGTGACCTCGAGTTGAAAGAGAAATACTGGAAGGAACTAGACGTAGTAGTCCTGAGCATCCCAGAGAAAGAGAGAGAGTTGTGATTGGTGCAGATTTCAATGGACATGTTGGTGAAGGAAACTGGGGTTATGAAGAAGTGATGGGTCAGTACGGAATTCAGCAAAGGAACTTAGAGGGGCAGATGGTGTTGGACTTCGCAAAAAGGATGGAATTGGCAGTGGTGAACACTTATTTTCAGAAGAAACAGGAACACAGAGTGACCGACAAGGGCAGAGGTAGAAGCACGCAGGTGGATTATATTTTATACAGACAATGTAATTTGTAGGAGGTTACATATTGTAAGGTCGTGGTGTGGGAGAGTGTGGCTCAACAGCATAAGATGGTGGTGTGGAGGATGACTCTGGTAGCGGGTAGCAAGATTAAGAAGACAAAGGTAGAGCAGAGATCAGGTGGTGGAAGTTGAGAAAGGAAGAATGTTCTGTGGCCTTTTGAAAAGAGGTGAGACAGGCTCTAGATGGTCAGGAAGAGCTCCCAGAAGACTGGAATACTAATGCCAAGGTATTCAGAGAGGCAGGCAGGAGAGTATTTGGGGTGTCTTCTGGTAGGAAAGGGGAGGAGACTTGGTGGTGAAACCCCAAAATACAGAAGTCATCCAAGAAAAGAGATTAGTGAAGAAGAAGAAGTGGGACACGGAGAGGACTGAGGGGAGACACTTAAGAATACATTGAGATCCGCAGTAGGGCAAAGGTAGAGATGACGAAGGCTAAACAAGAGGCATATGACGACATGTACTCCAGGTTAGATACAAAAGAAGGAGAAAAGGACAGAGGGATAGAGATGGGAAGGATGTGCCGCAAGTAAAGGTGCAGCATAGCGATGGAAATATGTTGACTGGTGCCAGTAGTGTGCTCAGTAGATGGAAAGAGTACTTTGAGAAGTTAATGAATAAAGAAAATGGGAGAGAAGGTAGAGTAGAAGAGGCAAGCGTGAATGACCCAGAAGTGGCAATGATTAGTAAGGGAGAAGTTAAAAAGGCAATGAACAGAATGAAAAATGGAAAGATAGTTAGACCTGATGATATACCAGTGGAACTATGCAAGAAATTTGGTGAGGTGGCTGTGGAGTTTTTGACCAACTTATTCAATTGAACACGAGCGGGAGAGAAGATGCCAGAAGAATGGAGGAAAAGTGTGCTGGTCCCCATTTTTAAGAACAAAGTCGATATTCAGAGCTGTGGAAACTATCGAGGAATAAAGATGATGAGCCACACAATGAAGTTATGGGAAAGAGGAGTGGAGGCTAGACTCAGGACAGAAGTAAGTATCTGCGAGCAACAGTATGGTTTCATGCCTAGAAAGCGTACCACAGATGCATTTGCCTTGAGGATGCTCGTGGAAAAGTACAGAGAAGGTCAGAAGGAGCTACATTGTGTCTTTGTAGACCTAGGAAAAGCCCAGGAAACAGTACCAATAGAGGAACTGTAGTACTGCATGCGCAAGTCTGGTGTGGCGGAGAAGTATGTTAAAATAGTACTGGACATGTATGATGGCAGCAGAAAAATGGTGAGGTGTGCCTTAGGTGTGACAGAGGAATTTAAGGTGGAGGTGAGACTGCATCAGGGATCAGCTCTGAGCCCCTTCGTGTTTGCAGTGGTAATGGATAGGCTGACAGATGAGGTTAGACTGGAATCCCCTTGGACCATGATGTTCGCAGATATTGTGATTTGCAGTGAAAGCAGGGAGCATGCAGAGGAACAATTGGAAAGATGGAGACATGCACTGGAAAGGAGAGGAATGAAGATTAGCCGAAGTAAAACAGAATATATGTGCGTGCATGAGAAAAGTGGAGGGGGAAGAGTGAGGCTACAGGGAGAAGAGATAGCGAGGGTGGACGACTTCAAATATTTAGGGTCAACAATCCAGAGCAATGGTGAGTGTGGTAAGGAAGTGAAGAAACGGGTCCAAGCAGGTTGGAACAGCTGGCGAAAGGTGTCTGGTGTGTTATGTGACAGAAGAGTCTCTGCTAGGATGAAGGGCAAAGTTTACAAAACAGTGGTGAGGCCGGCCATGATGTACGGATTAGAGACGGTGGCACTGAAGAAACAACAGGAAGCAGAAATGGAGGTGGCAGAAATGAAGATGTTGAGGTTCTCACTCGGAGTGACCAGGTTGGATAGGATTAGAAATGAGCTCATTAGAGGGACAGCCAAAGTTGGATGTTTTGGAGACAAGATTCGAGAGAGCAGACTTCGATGGTTTGGACATGTTCAGAGGCGAGAGAGTGAGTATATTGGTAGAAGGATGCTGAGGATGGAGCTCATGTATGATGGCAGCAGAACAATGGTGAGGTGTGCCTTAGGTGTGACAGAGGAATTTAAGGTGGAGGTGGGACTGCATCAGGGATCAGGTCTGAGCCCCTTCCTGTTTGCAGTGGTAATGGATAGGCTGACAGATGAGGTTAGACTGGAATCCCCTTGGACCATGATGTTCGCAGATGATATTGTGATATGCAATGAAAGCAGGGAGCAGGCAGACGAACAATTAGAAAGATGGAGGTACGCACTGGATAGGAGAGGAATGAAGATTAGCCAAAGTAAAAAAAGAATATATGTGCGTGAATGAAAGGGACAGAGGAGGAAGTGTGAAGCTCCAGGGAGAAGAGATAGCGAGGGTGGACAACATCAAATACGTGGGGTCAACAATCCAGGGCAATGGTAAGTGTGGTAAGGAAGTGAAGAAACGGGTCCAAGCGGGATGGAACAGTGGGCGGAAGGTGTCTGGTGTTCTATGTGGCAGAATAGTATCCACGAGGATGAAGGGCAAAGTTTACAAAACAGTGGCGACGCCGGCCATGATGTATGGATTAGAGATGGTGGGAGTGAAAACACAAGAGGAAGCAGAGCTGGAGGTAGCAGAAATTAAGATGCTGAGGTCCTCTATTGGTGTGAACAGGTTGGTAGGATTTGAAATGAGCTCAAAAGTTGGATGTTTTGGAGACAAGGTTAGAGAGCAGACTTACATGGTTTTGACATGTTCAGAAGCGAGAGATTGAGTATATTGGTAGAAGGGTGCTGAGGATGGAGCTGCCAGGCAAGAGTGAGAGGAAGACAAAAGAAAAGGTTGATAGATGTTGTGAGGGAAGACGTGAGGACAGTGGGTGTGAGAGAGGAAGATGCACGAGATAGGCTTAGATGGAAAAAGATGACACGCTGTGGCGACCCCTAATGGGACAAGCCGAAAGAAAGAGAAGAATTCAATGGCAGGTCTTCATCCTTGTGATTTCATGACAATACTTTTGTTCTGCCCACAGAATCAAAAACATCTTGGTGATAAAGTTGTCAACCCTATCTCAAACTATACTGTTCTCCAGTATTTGCAGAATCATTTTAGGACTTATTTTCAAATATATTTAGCATACTTGTAAATGAAACGTGTTTTTTAGTTTTGGAGGTCTTTAAATTACAACAAACAAGACTACTGCCTGCTAAAAATGTTCTTTACAACATTTCTAAAGAACTATAGAACTTTAGGACCCAGGTCCTATAAAATTTCTACAGAAATTCTATTCTGTGAAAATCACAGCCAACGTTCTATAGAACAAGTTGTTCTGTACAAATTCTATAGATTTCTAGAGAATTTTTTTTTTTTTTGCAGGGCTGATTCTGCATAGGCAGATTGGAAGAGAATGCCACATAAAGAGGTAGAAATCTAATTGGACAAAAATTAAACATATACTGCTTAACACACCTAACACGGACCGGAAAGTCTTTACCGAAATTTTCAAAAGTTGGCACACCCATCAACACGAAAGAATTGCCACTCCTTTCCCATGTATTATAATGACTGCCAAAAAAAATTTAAGAAAAGAAAAAAGTAAATCCCGCGAATTTGTTACATGGCTATACTGGGATGATGTAGACACACACATTCTTCAGTCACCTATGAAAGTGTTTACAAAAAGCCTGCTTCCTAAAAAGCATCCAGAAAAAAACAACACTGTGAGTCAGCGTGTTTTTCACCTCCCAGTGCTGAATGCGGCTGCTGTCATTGTTTAGGAGTTGCCTCAATCACGAGCTTTGTTCGGCTCCCCTCAAATGAATATCATCATCAAGCAAGTCCATTCATGTTGTTGTTGTTGTTGTTAATGTTAACGTGACCCAGGGCCTGCTACTTCTGGGGTTACCACAGGGAGTCATGTAACACGACTACGAAATACCCGTCATGCGTTGCACCCAAGTTAAAGAACAGGTATAAATAAGTAGATACACACCCTAAAATAGCTGTGTGCCTAAGGTAACGCGAAGCGAGAAGGGTCAAAGTCGTCAGTGTGGAGAGCCAGGATACCGGCAGATTGTGCAGCATACGGTTCCTCAAAACGTCGTTCAGTTACAAAGAACTGGGAATACACTTATGTAGGGGGGAAAAAACAAGTGTTGTGTTTTGATATTGATATTTAATATTGATTGTCAAAAACGTAAACGTAATTCAAATTGTTTGAGGAATGAACAACTTACGACTTAGTTTCAATGTCCATATAATGGGTACATCGACCTGTCCAACATGGGCGATTAGAAAAAGGAATCCGCTTGCTTTCAATTATTGGCTTCTGCTTCCATCCTGTGGACAGTCTGAACCTCTACAAGTACCATTGTGATTTAAAATTAGAATACTGCAGTCTAATGTGCAATGATATAAACGATATAAAGTTCTAGAATAAACAAAAAAAACATAATTTTCATAGCACTGGCAATAAACAAAACCATCGACGAGGATGGGATTCGAACCCACGCGTGCAGAGCACAATGGATTAGCAGTCCATCGCCTTAACCACTCGGCCACCTCGTCTGCGTATTGCAGTGGCAACAGACATGTATTCAACTACTCAATGTGACAGTCCGTGAAAACCCCTTGAAATTATTTTTGTCATCGGCATCGAGCAGAGGGTGTAACTCCCCTGTGGGGTGTTGCTGGGAAGGTTTGTTTGCCACGCCCAGTCAATTACCCTTCCCCTTGATATACATCCTGTAATTGTGGCAGAATTCAGGGCTGAGAGGATCCTTAACCGCATCTTTAACTTGTGTTTCGATTTCCCAGGTGAAGACTGTGATGAAATAAGCGTCAGGGAGGACAGGGGCGTGGTCGGACTTGGCTCTCTCACCATCATGCACATCATGCATACACGACAGCTCATCGGTTTCCCGTCCTTTGTCCCCGGCCGATAGGTCATCACAAAGCAGAACCGCATAAAAAAGAGTGCCCACCTATCCACCATTCCGACATGGCTGTCTTGACTGCTAGCAGTTCGTGGTCTCCAATATTATAATTTCGTTCCACCGGACTTAGCTTTTTGGAAACGAATGTGCAGGGGTGTAGTCTTCTGTTCTTTGGGATTTCTCTGTGAGATAACCGCCCCTAACCCAATCGCCTCGACGACAAACTGCCTATCAGGATCAGGCAAGGTGAGGACCGGAGCTGAAATAAAGCTGGCCTTGAGGTTACGAAAGGCCGCCTGGCAGGCTGGATTCCAGATGAATGAACTGTGGGGTAGGGTTAACGCATGCAATGGGGCTGCCAAGGTACTAAAGTTTCAAATTAATTTGCAGTAGAAGTTGGCAAACCCGATAAACATCTGTACTTCCTTGCGAGTAGTAGGAGTGGGCCAATGAAGGACAGCCTCAACCTTGCAGGGATCCATGGGTATCTCCCCCTCTGCCAAGAAAAAGGCGCAAGAATGACATGGAGGGTTGGTGAAACCAACACTGTTGAGCCTTGACATACAGGTCGTGATGCAACAGCTGCTGTAACACCACACGAATGTGTCTAACATGGCATTTTTTTGTCCGTGGAAAAAGTCAGGCTGTCATCTAGGTAGACAAAAACATATATATTTTAAGCTGCGCAAGATGTCATTGACGAAATTCTGAAATACGCCTGGTGCATTCGGGAGTCCGAAGGGCATCACCCAGCATTCATAGTGTCCCGTGGGCATGTTGAAAGCAGTCTTCCACTCATCCCCCTCCCTTAAACTCACCAGGTGGTATGCATTCCTCAAGTCCAGCTTGGTAAAAATCTTTCTCCCTTCAGCAATTCGAAGGCCGTGGCAATGAGGGGGAGAGGGTGTCATGGCCCTGCCAGTCCCTGTCCTGGCTGTACCGGTCCCCGAGGCAGCACGCACCTGCCGCAATCGGCGGAGGCCCACACCTACGCCTCATCTGTAGTAATTACATCCCAGTTATATAGAACCACACGTACGGTCTGGCCTTTGCCAGATTGTTGCTTCATGCCTCGTTCCCGCACTCTAGTAATCCTCTTCCTGATTTCCCATATACCGACTCCTCCCTGCCCACTGACCTGCCTCCTATGCCTGATATTCTTGTTACTGCTGCTCCCGTTGACTGCTTGCCTGATCCCCGACACTGGACCAAATAAACACTCTTCTCGAACTGCCTCTGCGTCTGCCTAGTCGTGCGTTTGGGTCCAACCCCTTGTTCTGGTCGTGACAGAACGATTTGGTCAAAACATGGACCCGGCCGTCTCAGCTGCGTTCTGCCAGTCCCTGCAGCTCCAGGACAGATGTATCGCTGAGCAGGAAGCCACTCTCCAGGCAACTAATCACCAGTTACAGGAAATATACTCGTATGCTCGGAAGGACGCGTGTTTTGCATCCATGTCCAGTGCAGCCGATGCCACTCCGCTGACAGCCGCCGCCACACCCCACTGACCGCTCCTGGATAGCATTTGTGATATTCCACCTGACAGGGAGAGCAGAGGCCTAGACAGAGCTGAATGGTGCCGCGTTCCCGAAACCTGCCGCTCCTGGACCTCCTGTGTGTATGTGCAATGACGCAGGTTTTCCAAAATCATCTCGTCACAGTGGAACTGCCCATGGACCTGGACTTGCTCATCACCCTAGCCCTGAGGGTCGACCAGAGGCTCGCAATGTAGGGGCAGGTCGATGCGCTACAGCCGGACGTCCAATGGAGCTTTGCATCACAGACCGTCCGACAACCATTTCAGGCTCTAAAAACGGAGCCCATGCAAATTTAGGGGGTTCACGGCTCCCCGGAGGAATGACAACGACGCCAGCGAGAGGGTCGCTGTTATTACTGTTGATGGCTGGGGCACCTCGTGGCTCGCTGCTCAGTCAAACCAGTATGACTCACACTCAGGGTATCCACAATGGTGAGTCTGAATTACACCACGGACACCCTGAGGCAGTCCCTGCTTCAGGTGACTTTAAGCGCAGGAGAACGTTCACACACGGCTACAGCATTCATTGACTCCGGGTCTGACACCAATCTCCTGAACCCGCGAGTAACTGACTTATTGGGTTTAGAGCCTTTTAGAACACAGGATCTCCGACGCGCTTATGCAGCCAATGGCAGGTTTTTGTGCCAGATTACTCACCGCACTCAGAGTTTAAACATGACGTTCCCAGACGCACACACTGAATGTTTTGAGTTTTCACGTGTTTGATTCACGAAGCAGTGACATCATCTTGCAGAGTCCCTGGCTCAGGCAACATAACCCTCTCATTGACTGGCCATCTGGACAAATCAAGCCGTGGGGTTCGAAATGCGGAGGCGCATGCTTCGCATCCCCTGATAAGGAGGGCTCGCAGGTCGCTTCGGAACCTCCGTGGGAATCTCCACAGGAGCCGGATTTAACCTTGGTCCCTGACTTCTACTCGGATCTGGAGGAGGCGTTTTCTGAAGCTAAGGCTAAGTCCCTCCTGCCTCACCGGCCGTATGACTGGACTATTGATTTACTGCCCAGCACCTCACCTTCGCGGGGCAGACTCTTTTCTCTTTCAGGCCCTGAACACCAAGCCATGAGGGACTATGTGGAGGAGTCGCTCGCGGCGGGTCTCATCAGACCCTCATCATCACCCGCCGGAACGGGCTTCTGCTTCGTAAAGAAAAGGATAAATCCCTGCGTCCCTGCATTGACTACCAGGGGCTGAATGACATCACTGTAAAAAACTGGTACCCTCTTTCCCTAATCGCCATGGCCTTCGAGCTGCTGAAGGGAGCCAGGGTATTTACTAAAGCGTACCACCTGGTGCGCATTAGGGAGGGAAACAAATGGAAAACTGCCTTTAACAAACCCACGGGGCATTATGAGTATCTGGTGGTTCCTTTTAGACTGACGAATGCACCAGCGATGTTCCAGAACTTCGTCAATGACGTCCTGCGGGAGATGCTCAATAAGCATGTTTTTGTGTATCTTGACGACATTCTGATTTTTTTCTCCGGACGAAAATTCTCATATCAGGTACGTCCAGTCGGTGCTGCAGCAGCTATTGCGGCACGATCTGTATGTGAAGGCAAAGAAATGTGAATTCCACCAACCCTCCATCTCATTCCTGGGTTTTATCCTTGCAGAGGGGGAAATCCGTATGGATCTCGGCAAGGTTGAGGCCGTCCTTCAGTGGCCCACTCCCACGAATCGCAAAGAGGTACAGGGATTCATTGGGTTTTCCAACTTTTATCGCAAGTTTATTCAGAATTTTAGCACCAAAGCTGCCCCCTCTCCCTGCAGTGCCTTTGACTAGGATGCGGCATAACAGGTGGCTTTCAGCAAGCTCAATCCGTCTCCACGTCAGCCCTGGTCCTCATCCTACCTGACCCTGATAGGCAGTTTATTGTCGAGATGGACGTATCAGATTCCGGAATCGGGGCGGTCCTCTCTCAGAAGAGTTCCAGGGATGGAAGACTTTACCCCTGCACTTGCCTCTCCAAGAGGCTGACTCCGGCGGAACGGAACTATGATATCGGAGACCCGGAGTTGCTCGCTGTCAAGACGGCCATGGCGAAGTGGAGACACTGGTTGGAATTGACTCACGTCCCTTTCCTAGTGCTGACAGACCATAAAAACCTTGAATATTTAAAAACCGCCAAGAGGCTGAACGCCCGGGTTCTGGGTTCCACTTCATTATGTCCTACTGGCCGGGGTCCAAAAATGGGGATATACAAGGAGGAGAGCCGCAAACCCGATCACACCCTGGTTCTTCCGGACACCTGCTTCGTGTCGACCTTCACTTGGGAGATTCAGTTCCAAGTGAAAGAAGCACTTAAAGACTCCTCCAGTCCGTCAGGTTGCCCTGCCAACAGATTGTATGTCGTGCCTCCTCTGATGGGGAATGTGATTGACTGGTCACCGTGTGTCACCCGGGCATGGCCAAGACAGGGCCGGTGGTTGAACAGCACTTTTGGTGGCCGAACATCAAAAAAGACGTAAAAGAATATGTCAAGTCCTACCCAGGTTGTGCTGAAAACAAACCCTCCTGGCAACGACCCGTGGGAGAGCTTCATCCGCTGCCCAATCCTCGACGTCCATGGTCCCACATCTCCCGAGATTTTGGGTCCGGTCTTCCACCTTCACAAGGCCTTCCGCCGTGCTTTCAATCATGGATTGGTTATCAAAAATGGTTCACTTCATCCCGCTGCTGAATATCCCCTCCGCCAAGCAGACCGCCGAGCTTCTTTTGGACATAGTGTTCCAGTATCACGACTTGCCAGACTGGGGACCCCAGTTCGTTTGATGATTTTGGAGGGAGCTTTGCTCGCTAATAGGGGCCAGTCTCTCCTCGGGTCAGCGCCCAGAGTCCACTGGCCAGACCGAACAAGTCAATCAGGACATGGAAAGCGATCTCCGTTGCCTGGCCTCCCGCGACCCCGGCTCATGGAGTCGGCAGCTCGGCTCGGTGGAATACTCCCACAACTCTCTTCCCTCGGCTTTGACAGGTAACAGGCATAGGTGCAAAGCACGAGAGCTGTGTGGGTCCTGTAGAGATTTGTGAGTTTGGACCCTCCGCGTGTTCATGGATCGAGGAAGATATGACCAATGATTAGACAAAGTTAACACCAAAAAGATTTATTACAAAGGAATGTGCAATCCAGACATCTGGGTCTTATCTAGGTATCAGCTGCACACGAGAAGGTGTGTCTTCTGGCAGGATATCCCAAGACGAACACGAAAGCTGCCTGGAAACACAAGGTTTTTATATGTATGGGTCCATGGTAAAAGTGGCTGCCCCCCGCAGTCTGGGCCTGGGCCGGGATAGTACCTTTTCACTCCTTATCTGGTGTCATTCGTCTCCATGGCAACACCTGGGTGAGGAGGATGCCACTAGCCGGTTTTTGTCTGATTAGCAAATGGATAACACTTTATCTGTTAATTAAATGTATAAGGTCATACTTAAGCAAATAATGAAAGTGCAATAAAAGTAAAATAGTCTTCAGTCCTAAATGATAGGTAGGTGTCATGGCCGTGCCGGTCCCTGTCATGAGTGTACCTGTCCCCGATGCGGCATGCACCTGCCTCAATCAGCAGATGCGCACAGCGGTGCCTCATCCTGGTAATTACAGCTCACAGCTATTGGCTACACGTGCAGTCTGGGCATTGCCAAATCGTTGTACTTATGTCACGTTCCTGCAACTCCATGTTATTGGTCTTGCTACCCTATGTACCGAACCCCGCCTCATTTCTGACTTGTCTCTCATGCCCGCCGATTCTGCTACTGCTGCCTCCGTGGACTGCCTGCCTGTGTTTTGACCTTGAACTGAATAAAGATGCTTCCCAAACTGCTCCTAAGCCTCCTGAGTCATACATTTGGTTTCAGCCCTGAGTTCTGGCCATAACATGGACCCTAGCCGACTCGGATCCTGTGCACCATGCTGTCCAGCTCCAAGGTTGCCGTCTCGCCGGACTTGAAGGAGCCCTCCAGATGGTCGCCCGCCAGCTGCAGGAGGTATTGACGCCGGCTCGCATCCTCATCCAGTGGAGCCAGTGTCAGTCCAGATCCAGCAGGTGCCGCGCCAGTTTAACGTACCTCCGAGCCAGCTCCCTCACTGGTCTCCGACGCTCAGAGAGCCATCTGGTCAGCTCTCTCCCACCCAGAGCGGTTTTCCAGGGACTCTGGCAATATTAAACCCTTCATTGTCCAATGAGAGCTCCACTTCGAGCTGCAGCAAGCTGCCTTTCCCTTGGACAGAGTCAAGTTCCCGTTCGTCATTTCCCACCTGATGGGACGTGCGGAAGCATGGGTGACTACTGAGTGGAGCCGCGACGCGGACACGTGTCGGATGTGGGTGGCCTTCGTGAAGTCCATGGAGCAAGTGTTCCACTTCGCATCCCCTGAAGTGGTGAAATCATTGATCACGCTGCGGCAAGGTAAGCGCCGGGTCTCTGACTACACAATCGACTTCCGCATTCTTGCAGCTGAAAGCCTGTGGAATGACAGGGCACTCCTAGATGTATCTTTTCAGGGGCTGTCCCCCACGGTAAACGACTAGCTGATCCCGGTGGACTTTCCCACAGACCTGGACGCACTCATTGCTCTCATTTTGAAAATAGACAAGAGACGGCAGGACAGCCCCTGCGGAGTGACGCAACTACGCGTATCAGGGATGCTGACACTCCTCAAGGTAGTGAAGACCATTTTACTTTTATTGCACTTTCATTATTTGCTTAAACATGACCTGATACATTTAATCAACAAATAAAGTGTTGCCCATTTGCTAATCAGACAAGGATGTGTTGTGGAGCCGGTGGTTGTCCTTGATCTTTGTATGCAGAAAATCGGCAACTGGCGCTATCCTCCTCACCCAGGCGTTGCCGTGGAGATGAACGACACCAGATAAGGAGTGAAAAGGTACTATCCAGGCCCAGGCTCAGACTGGATGTGTAGCCATATATCTGTGAGCTGTAATTACTGGGATGAGGCACCGCTGTGCGCATCTGCTTATTGAGGCAGGTGCATGCCGCATCGGGGACAGGTACAGGGTCCAAACTCACAAATCTCTACAGGACCCACACAGCTCTCGTGCTTTGCACCTGTGCAATCCATTTTTCACAATGAACCGAGTGTTTTGGAAAAGTCTGAAGAATGAAACCATCCTTCCAAGTGTTTGAGCAAAATCCAGCAATATGACGAGCTGGCATTTTGGCTAACACGAGGAAAAAAACATTTTTGCCGACACAATAGGTATAAACCAATATAAACACTCGACCCCGCAACTGTAAAAAAACTTCCTGGTTCTTCTCCAACACAAATGCCTCAAGAGGATTTTCATGACGGGAGATCCAAAAATCCATATACGACACCATCATGACATATAGTGAAAAAACGGATGGGTCCATTCTATCTGGCTTTTTTAAAATTTAAAACATCCTAAAAATCATGTGTCGGTAGGTAGGTGTGATTGTGAGTGCTACTGTTGTCTGTCTCCATGTGCCCTACGATTGGCTCGCAACCAGCTCAGGGTGTACCCTGCCTCCTGCCCTTTGACAGCTGGGATAGGCTACAGCGCTGGATGAATTCTATATTTTATGACAAAGTCAGCTGCAACCTCAGACATATGCAGTTGCTGGGACCCAAGGAAAGAGATTACTCTACCTAGTGGTCAGGAAGGGAATTATGGACAGGGGGCGGTTTACCCTGCCCTCCATAATGCAGCCAGCCCTATTTCACCCTTTTCAGTGTAACATGTGACTTGACGTCACTTCAAGACAGTCATGATTGTACACACGCCCTCCAGAAAAAAATCACACCCACTGCGAATACACTTGACATATTGTCCAGACTGTTCATGTTCTAAATACAGTCATGATTTCAAGACAAAACGTAGTTCAACAATTTGTTCCAAACGATAATAGCCCAGTTGGAAAGTACTGGAATAGCTGTGAAATTCCAGGGAGTCAAAGCTACCAGATATTAAATTTATAATATGACCTATAGTTGAAACCAGACGTTTACATATCGTATACTATAGACACATACTCTGACATACTGCCTGACAGGAAACGAGCTCAATTTTTCCTGTTTCAGGTCAACTATGATGACTACGCATAAGTAACGCACTTCAGATGTTGTTGTCTCCAATTACTCAAGATGGGCCCAACTCATTGAGGAAAAACAACCGCAAGGCTCCCATTGATTACAACAGCTGCTATGTTCAGCGGAACAGTGACTCGTATTTTGAATCATTTGTTTTTAAATGTTTCAGTGCCAGGGTGTCAAAATATTGCATTACATGAAATGGCTCCATGGTGCAAACAAGGTTGGGGACTGATGCACTACACATCCTGTCTCATCAAACAGTGAGTAATTTTTTGACTTTATTGTCTGGTATGTGTGCGTGTGTGTGTGTGTGGGGGGGTGTCTGTGCTTAACTTCTATTTATACTTATAGGACAGTTAAAAATGTTCAAAAGTGGCATGCTTCAGCAAGTCTTCTATTTCTTACCCTTACGCTAAGACCTGTATGATACAGCATTAAAAGTGTGCATTGTTTGATTTTGGCCACATCAGTCTGTGACATCCTGACACTTAACAACCAGGAGCCAATAACATTTCCTCATTGATCTGAACTATTGTATAACTTGTGCCCGTATTTAAACAATAATGAGTGAAAACAGTGATCAGAAACATAATATAAGGTGTCTACACAAAAAAATTAAAACACACAATTGAAAGAAAGAAGATATATCTGTTATCCCACGAAGTAATTCTTTTGGATTTATTTCCACATATATATGAACGGCTTTTGTCAGCTTGATTTTGTATTGATTGATTGATTGGTTGGTTGTCGATCAGAGATACGGGAGTGCAGGAACGGGGCATGAGTTGCGACGATGTGGCGCCGGACCAGTCGTCTCCATGGTCCTATATACACCGGGGCAATCACCAACATGTGGCGCAGGTGTGTGCCTCCCAATCAGCGTGGCCACCCGCACAGCCAGGGCTGGACCTCCAGGACCATGACAGTGTGACAGATGCGACTTTAACATCGGATGATGAGGATCAAACCCTGGTAAAAGGCTTTATGTGGGCTATTGAAAAAAAAGCCAAAAAAAACTGTGATAATTTGTAACCAAAATCTTGATGTAAATTGCTATTTATGTTCACACACGGCTGAAAATATCATAACAAGCAGCAGAATATTTTTAATTTTAAGGAAACTAAGCATTTTCCTCTTAATAGATAATCATTTGAGAAAAAGGAATCTCCGTAACAGCCATAAAATTCAAACTATTAGGCAATTTAGGAATCAAACATCAATCTTCCATGACAATGTTTGCTGTTTTGTGTAATTCTTGAGCCCCACAACCACACCTAAGTCACTTCTATCCCCTGCATTGCATACTGTAAGCCACCCAATCACGTGCATGTCTCATGCTGCTTTGGATGGTTTTACATCCTTGACAAGAGCTCAAAAATGTCACCCCATCACTGCCCAAAAACTACATGACCACCACTGGCTTCATTTGGTTTATGTACTATGTTAACATCCCTGCCATGTGTTCAGTGAGCTCCTCTGTTAAATGTTTATTTGATGTGTGTCGTGAACATGATGTCACACATGACATCAGTGCTTTTTCAAAGTTCACTCATGACACACGACACACACACCTAGCAGCACCCCCCTAAAGAAATGCCATGGGAAACACATGAACGATGACTCTTCTGTTAAATTGCAAGTCGTTGCAGTGACAGAGGCCAACTTTCCATGTGTGGGCTCCCCAGGCCAGAATGAGCCAGAGTGAGAGACGCCCTGAGGAATGAGACGGGCACACAGGTTGTTGTGGTTTCCTCCCAGATCTGGAAGTCATCCTGTATGTTTTACAAGCTGCTTTGTTTGACCTCTGGCAATGACGTTTGTATGGGAGTGAAGAAAGATGGTGTCACACACAAGCATAGTCAGATTGTCCAATGCTTGTCGGGTACTCGTCTCATGCTAAATCTTTTCTGATGTACCATTTTAAGTACTGTGCACACCTTTTATTTTCATTGGGGATTACTTACTGGTGAAAATCTATGATATGAAGAGACCATTATCTAAAAATCGATTTCCTGAGCTGCTTATCCTCACAAGGGTCATGGGAGTGCTGGAGCCAATCCCTACTGTCATCGGGCAGGAGGCAGGGTACGCCCTGTACTGGTTGCTAGCCACTCGCAGGGCACATGGAGACAGAGAACAGTCACACTCACAATCACACCTAGTGGCAATTTAGAGTCTCCAATTTATGCACGTTTTGGGGATGTGGGAGGAAACCGGAGTGCCCGGAGAAAACCCATGCAGACATAGGGAGAACATGAAACTCCGTACTGGCGGGACAGGATTTGAACCCCGGTCCTCAAACCTGTGAGGCCAACACTATAACCAATTGCTCCACTGTTCCACCAGGCCATTATATATATATATATATGTATATTTATTTATTTTTTACCATTCTAATTATAATCAGATTAGGTAATTGTCACTCCCAATTGAACTTTATTGTATAACTGACACATGACACAAAAGTTGAGTAAAGATTGTACTGTATATTCAAACAACAAAACCGACATTAGAGATTCTTTATACACGGCTGAAACATCCATCCATCTTCTGAGCCGCTTACCCTCACAAGGGCCCCAGAAGTGCTGGATGCTATCCCACGTGCCAACGGGCAGGAGGCGGGGTACACCCTGAACTAGTTGCCAGCCAATCACAGGGCACATGGAGACAGGAATGTCTCATTCACTATCACACCAAGGAGCAATTTCATCTCCAATTAATGCATGTTTTTGGGATGCGGGAGGAAATCTGAGTGTGTATGTATAGTATGAATACTCCAGAAGGTTCAGATGTTTTATGTTATGTTATTTATTCATTTATTTATTACACATATAATTCATAATATATCATAATAATATAATTCACATATTATTCACATTTGGAAAAAAATTGGAAAAACATTGCCTGTACGGTAAAGTCTTATGATAGCGACAATTAAAAATAAGTGACGAGCTAATTTGATATAAAAATATATTACTTCTGTAATGCATTTTGCTGGTATCTGTTTGTTTTTTAATTTGCTTCAATTAATTTCTACGAGTGTGTTTCCAATCTAACAAAATGATGATGAGGCTCAAGTGTATTTATCAAGAATTGGAAGTTGTACAAATTCACAATATTGCAAGGGCTGGCAATGGTTTGAGTTAATCCCCCTTCGCAAAAGTCACACCCCTCCCCCTCCTCTTCAGTGTCCTCCTCCCTTTTCCTCCTCTCCAAGGGCCACATAAATAGGGGCCAGCTCTCCTAGCTGAGGGGGTCCCCACATAACATACAGACACATCTGGACAGCAGTTTCCACGATGCATCTTCTGGCTCTCTTATGGACCCTGAGCTTCCTTCTCAAAGAGGCGCACACTTGGGGCTACAGAAACGGCATATTTCACAACTCCATATGGCTGGGTAAATAAGTGTTTATTCTTGTTCTTGGAAAAACTCTGAAATTAACGTGACGATTGAGGTAGCGAACTTTGAATGGGGTTTAATGATGTTTTAGACTAACTATCTGTAATGCACTACTGTTAAAACCACAATAAAAAAACACTAATTACTCAAATAAATACCTCTGTGATAGTTCCTCACAGAATTAGTCAGTATTATTTTGGTTAAGGCAGTTTATTATTATTTTTGTGCGTGTACACCTTTTTCATTATGCAGGTACAGTATACTAAATGTTCTGGCCCATGACATTTTTAGTTTGGTTGCCAAGCAGTAAGAAGCTATCTTCAAAGAGGCACTTAACAGTGTGAATGGAAGTCATTAGTAAACAGACGATGGAGTCGGTGCAAGTCTGTGACTTCATGCAAAGTAATTGCGGAATGACTAAACAAAGATGGACAAAAATGACTCAGGACTACATGCTTAACGTACTAATGTGTCGCTGACAGCCACAGCAAACAGAACAGCGGGCAAAATTATGAGCCGAGCTTATCATAAGCAGCATGTCTTGTACTCATGCATGCGTGAAGCCAAAACAGAGGCTGACTCCCAAAGGAGAAAGCCACAGAGCAAGTCACAATTTCTTTCTTCTTTCTTTCCAACATAGAGTATTTTGTTTTTCCATATTGTAGGTATTTTTGTATGAATGGAGCATACAGATCGCAGAAGTGATTCAGTTGCCAAACTGATGCATTTGTTGATCCATTTCCTGAACACTTGCTTTTCAGATTGTCATTCTTCATCCATTTGAAATTGTCTTTGATCTTAAAGGAAAATTCCGGGGGTTTGGAGTAACAATGTATCCAATAGGTCACCTAATATGTACTCTATCTTGATAATGTGATTTTAAAGCCTCTCTCATTTAATAGTGTTTTGAGAAGATTTTTATCGACAATTGTGAATTTTAAGGTGCGCCGCCATTTTGACCTACATGGGCATATGTGACGTGTTACGTGCCGTTCCAAACGGTCGATTACGTGGCTGTAAATAATTATGAATATTCGGATGGCTATTGAATAGTCGGATGGAGTCTGACGAGCTCGCTCCCCGGTTGAGCCACGTTATTCCGGCCAAAAAAACCATCCAAATATTCAACATTATTTACAGCCACAGGTTCAAATTTGTATGCAAGTATTCCTCCGTCTTCCCGATCAACCGATACTGCTATTTTTTCATCAAATGAGGACAAATCCGAGAAATCAGCCCTGGGCATAATGGTGTCCCATGTAATCTAGCGTTTGGAACGGCACGTAGGGCATGTGACCCAAGAAAATGGTGGCGCACCTGAAAATTCATAATTGTCGATAAAAATCTTCTCAAAACACTATTAAATGAGAGAGGAATAAACATCACATTATCAAGATAGAGTACATATTACATGACCTACTGGATACATTGTTACTCCAAACCACCGGAATTTTCCTTTAATGAGAACGCTTTAGTGTTGACTTGGATGAATTGTCTGTTTGTCAGTAGAAGAATCAAATAGTCTGTGCTTCTGATGAAAACTCGCACGGTAGGTTCATTCCAAGACTTGAAACTGTCTTTGAAGTTAAGAATGTATACGTCAGTTTGGACCAAATAAGGGCCTAAATTATTGCTGATGTTGGTAACGTTGTGTACTGATTCGTTTATGGCTCTAAATTATCTTTGATGTTGACAAATCACTTACAGTATATCAGGTTTGTCCAAATCTCTTATCTTCAATATTGACAAGGATGTGTATGTCAAGTTTTTGTGAAGACTTTAAAATGTCTCTTATATAGATAAGTATAGATATATATGTGTGTGTGTGGGGGGGGATGCATGGATACCTCTATGGTTTGTACATTAGATATACAAATATTTTTAAAACTTACATAATATATAAAACAATATATAAAAATATGCAGTGTCTCCTAATTCTTTCAAAAATCTGCTTTCTCAATCGTGGGTACGACTAATGTCTGCCGATTGTTTTCATTTGCCAGGAGGAGAGTGTTTGAGCCCTTTGAACTCTCAGTAGGAACAATTTTGATGACCTACATTGCTGCGCTTTTTCGTGAGATAAGATTATTATTAAATAAAAACATTCTCTGTTAATTCTTCTAAGCACCAAACAATACAAGCAATTGTGTAACTCTCTTGTGCATTGTTGGAAAAATACTTCATGTTATTGTAGTTCCAAAGTTTTAAATTATACTTTGATTTGAAATTTTAGTCTTCATTGTTGACCAGAATATGTTATCTGTCAGTGAAGAATGCAAATGGAACTTGAACAATGGGGGTTGTCTGTTGTGGGATGAATAAATGAATTTCCGCTTTCAGCTGTGCTGGTCTCTTTTTGACAGAACAAGCAGCCGGAGTGTACCACCGAGAGTCACGCAAAGGGAGATACCAGCTGACGTACAGGGAGGCCAAAGCCGTGTGCAAGTACGAGGGAGGGAACCTGGCCACTTATGAGCAACTGGAGGCCGCTCGGCAAATAGGTCTGAAAAGCATATCCACCCGACTCTGGGATACATCCTAGCTTAGACCCAAATCCAAACTGACCTCCAAAGGGATACTTTAACATGCAGAAGAAGAGTTTTTTTATATACTGAGGAGAAAAATACTGTAATCATTTCAACCCCCTGCTCACTTTGTGAGTTTGTAGAATAATACATTTTTTGATTAATTACATATTATCATAGGTATTATCGGTCAAAAATGCATTAACCTATATACACATTAAAAAATAAATGTGAATATTATTGAAGGAAATATGTTTTTGATCCTTTTCAACTCAGAGGGACTTCAGTCTCCCTCAGCTTGGCCGATGCCCATGTGGCATGCAGTTGTGCACAATCAACCAACTGGTAATACTTCTGACCTAAACTTGTCATGTGAATAGAGCACAGCTGTTCGAGGAATCAATGTCTAATAATCTCTTTACTACCATGGGTGAGACCAAAAGATGTCAGGAACAAGAGAACAAAACCATCAGGAAAAGGAAAAGCAAAGGAGTAGCTGAAGAAGAAGCACGTTAGGGTCATGGAATGGCCAAGTCAGTCATCAGACCTCAACCCAATTGGAGGAAATTGAATAATCAACATCCAACGTGAATGATTCAGAGAATTTCTGTTAAGATGAGTGAACTCCTGAGCTGTGTCCAAATCACGGCAACTAAAAGAAACCTTTCATTGCTGTGCTTGTCAAGAAGGGTTTCTCCATCAAGTACTACTACTTGGGGATCAAATATATTGTATTTTACTCATAAAATGATTTTTTTTAAAAACAAATTTGAACACATATTTAGTGAATAAGAACCACAAAAGTGTTACAATATTATGTTTTTGTATCTAAGCAAACTCGTTCAGTTACGGATAAAAAAAAAAAAAAGATTTCTCACACTGTATGTATTGTGGGGGCACATTGGCGCAGCTGGAAAGTGTTGGCCTCACAGTTCCGAGGTCCCGGGTTCAATCCCAGCCCTGCCTGTATGGAGTTTGCATGTTCTCCCCGTGCCTGTGTGGGTTTTCTCCAGGCACCCCGGTTTCCTCCCACATCCCAAAAACATGCAACGTTAAATGGACACTCTAAATTGCCCCTAGGTGTGATTGTGAGTGCGGCTGTTTGTCTCAATGTGCCCTGTGATTGGCTGGCAACCAGTTCAGGGTGTACCCTGCCTCCTGCCCATTGACAGCTGGGATAGGCTCCAGCACTCCCGCGACCCTAGTGAGGATAAGCAGCCAAGAAAATGGATGGATGGAGGTATTGTATATTGTGGTAGGCTGGATGTCACACCAAAACAATGCATGAAACAATAATTTCCAGAGGACACTCTCGCATGACGCCCAATTATGAAGACATCCCTGGTGGATTGTAAAAGTGTTCACATCATCTTTCATGGGTGACATCACCCCCATGGCACTGACTAGGTATGAGTCCATACACTTTCCTCTCGGATGTCACAAGCACCGCACCACCAGATCCCCTCCCCAGCACCTCCCTTCCAAACTAATCACCTGTCAGCACTTACAAAAGACTTTGCCCTTCAGCAATTTAAGGGGGAGGTCGGCCTTTTATCAGGCCTGTTTCGGTAGGGGTCTACTCCTCGTAACAGGAACACTGACTCCACAAATGAAAAACAACTGAACCCACCAAACATGTCTCAAGATGGTTGTTAGGAGGTTCCCTTCCCGCCAAGGAGATTTGGTGGGAGAGATCGCGGTTGGTTGAATAGAGCAAAGAATGTTCATAATCAGGATTTTTTCTTGTTTAGGTTTCCATGTGTGCGCTGCAGGATGGTTTGATAAAGGACGCGTCGGCTACCCCATCGTCAAAGCTGGCGCCAACTGTGGCTTCGGAAAGGTTGGCATCATCGACTATGGCTACAGGCTCAACAAAAATGAGAAATGGGACGTGTACTGCTACAATCCTAGCTGTAAGTACACCACTAAAATTTCTTACCCTACCAGTAGTGGGGAATAGAAGAGACTTGTGGTTAGCACACAGCAACAATAGGCTATTCTTTCATTGTGTGTGGGATGTCTTGTCAAATTATCTTGGGATTTGCTGGAAACTTGAAGGTTAAGGTTTGACACTTTGGTCTAATACACACATATAAATGAACGAGCTGTTTTTACCGCTGTTTGCCCCTTCCTGACCAAAGATGGTAAACAGCAGATAATCAGATGTTGTATAAAATTATCCTATAGGATTATCTTGTAGTGGCAGAACGGTTGAGCAGCTGTAGAGTGTTGTTCTGAGGACCGGGGTTCAAATCCAGGCCCTGCCTGTGTGTAGTTTGCATGTTCTCCACGTGCCTGCATGGGTTTTCTCCGGGCACTCCGGTTTCCTCCTACATCCCAAAGACATGCATTAATTGGATATTCTAAAAATTGCCCCAAGGTGTGATTGTGAGTCTGACTGTTGTCTGTCTCCATGTGCCTGCGATTGACTGGCAACCGGTTCAGGGTATGTCATGCCTCCTACCCATTGACAGCTGGAGTAGGCTGCAGCAATACCGGGACCTTCGTGAGGATAGGTGGCTCAGAAAATGGATAGATGCATGAATGGATTATCTTGAAGTATGGCATGTGTTTAGAGTAAATTTGTCACAACAACAGGGTCCAAAATGGGTCAGGCCTGACAATCTTAAATAATAAATGTGTCCAATTTTTATGACCCAAAATCTTCATGCACATGGCAGAAGGCAACTATACCCAAGTTATGCCTCAGGCCCAGTACACACATTAAGATGACTGTTTTTGTCTTAATTTTGTTCCTTCCTGATTAAAGATGACAAATGTCAGGCTATCTTATCTTTCATAAAATTTTCCCATAAGATTACCCTCAAGTCTGAAGTGTGTTAAGTCAAGAGTGGATGTCTACTGATAATAAAGACCTAATCAGGCTGGGGCCAATAATCTTAAATATTGTGTTCAATATTTACAACCGAAACTATTTTGATATCTGAGGAATGCTGACATTGCCTGAGTCGTGACGCAGTGAACTGACAACAGAATGTAGCCAACCAAAAGGGCACTCGAAACGACAAATACTGAAATCAATAAAAATGTATTTATTTAATTTGTATGAAAGTGGGTTTTCCAGATGGAAAGAAGTAAAGTACTTTCAACGATAAGTCTACGATTATGACATTGCCATTTTACAATGCTTATGTCTCCAGTGACCTTTGGAAAGACTCAGGAACCATTGGCCAGAATTGTTTTGTCTTTTTCTTCCGTTTTGTTAGATCACGTTTGATTGCGAGAGAGTTCTGCCTGGGAGGACGTGTTCCTAGCTCGCTGGTGAAATAGACTCTTCATGCCAGACTATTTTATGTCTTATAGTCTAAATTCATCCTTTAAGTATATAGTGTGGTCCGATGTGTGTTTAGAATGGTTTTTCATCCATCCATTTTCCATATCCTCGCAAGGGTCACGGCAATGCTGGAGCCTATTCCAGCTGTCAACGGGCAGGAGGTGAGGTACACCTTGAAGTGGTTGCCAGTCAATCGCAGGGCACATAGAGACAGACAACAGCCACACTCACAACAATAACACCTTAGGGCAATTTAGAGTGTCCAATTAATGTTACATATTTTTGGGATGTGGCAGGAAACCGGAGTGCCCGGAGAAAACCCATGCAGGCACGGGGAGAACATGCAGACTCCATACAAAGAGGGCTGGGATTGAACCTGGGTCCTCCGAACTGTGAGGCCAATGCTTTCCAGCTGATCCACCGTGCGGCCTAGAATGTTTTTTTTCCCCAAAAAATAATTTCAGAAACATGTCAGGGCCAACAATCTCAAATATTAAACATTCAATGTTTACCATGAAAAAAACTTTATATCTGAGAGGAAAACTAAAGACTACCAAGTTATGACTCAGTGAATTGTGACACAAAAAGCAACTTCATTGATTTAAGAACGAGGAAGTGGCGGTAAATAAAAAAGAACATTCCTTACCCCACATATTGCATATCAAGCGACTGAAATCAGGACAGGTATTTAATGTCACCAATTTTCTCACCAAATATACTTCCAAAAGTGGTATTAACCTGAAAATTTGGCCAGATGTTGGAAATAACCCTAGTACTTGGTACATACAAAGAAAGTAGAAAAAAATAAGACCATACATGAACTTGTGTGTAAAAATGTGAAATGACACAGAAAAAAAAGAACAGAACGCATGAAAAAGGGAGCTGCAAAAAGGCGTGGTAGGCCAAGACAATACTTAAAATCAAACAATGATCAAACAAAAACCCAACATCTTGTCAGTCCACATTAATATCAGGTTGGTTCAGTCCTAATTAATGTCCTCCAAAAGGGTCTCATTGCCAAGATATGATGAGTCAAGACACATCTCATGATGGGTAAGAGCAGAGCTGTCTCAAGACCATCACAAAACAATTGTTGCAAAACATAGCAATGGCATTGATTACAGGTGCATACCTCAGCTTCTGAATGCTCTGCTGAGCATGATTGGGTCCATAATACATCAGTAGAAAGCCAATCATACAATCATAAATTAGCCTCGATTAGGTGCTCCTCACAAGATTTCTCACAAGAGTGCAAAGAATAATCTGAAGAGTTGTCAAAGAGCCAAGGAGCACGTGAAGAGAGCATCAAAAAGCCCTGGAACTAGCAGATACTGTTGTCACAAGGTAAATAATTTGTAATGCACTCTGCCGCCATGGTCTGTATCCACGCTCACCATGCAAGACCCCATTGCTGAAAAAAAGTATGTCAAAGCTCATTTAACGTTTGCTGAACAACATTTGGTCTAGCCAGTTAAAATGCTGGAAGAATATAGTCTGGTCAGATGAGAGCAAAATTGAACTGCTGTACCAACTTCAACTCTTTTGGAAAGGCATCCAACAAATCTTAGAAGTAGATTTATGTGAATTTTTACCCATTCTTCCAGGAGCATATTTGTGAAGTCACACTGATATTCAATAAGAAGGACTCGTTCACTGTTCACTCGATGTCAATCCAAAGGTGTTCCATTGAATTGAGGGAAGGACTGTAGAGGCCAGTCAAGTTCATTCATACAAATTTGTCTTTGTGCACAGACATTTTGGAACAGGAAGGGTTAATCCCCAATCTGTTTGACTGTCCAAAATCTCTTGGTATGCTGAAGCATTCAGAGTTCCTTTCATTGGGACTCAGGGATACTAGTTTGGATATTTCCATACTTGTGGGAACATCTTGCATGACTGTTCCTATCAACAGAAATGTCTTGTTCTTTGTTCTTGTTGCTTTGTTGTTCCTTGTTTTAAATGTCTGACTGTCAGAGAAAAATTCCCTGTGTGTTTTTACACACTTAGCCAATAAAGCTGTTTCTGATCTGATTTTGAGTATGGAGATTGCCCCTTCCCATTACAACAGGACTGTGTATCAATGCACAAATTAAAATTCATAAAGAGATGGATGAGAGAGTTTGATGTGGATAAATTTAAAAAATCTGTAGTTTAGTTTTTTTCAGACTACATTAAGACTAAAATGTTTACAAGTTAGGAACAAGAAATACTTTTAATAATTTTTAATCCCCACCTAAATCAGTTGGGCTAGGCTGACGGAGGTCAATATCGAACATCATGTTGAAATCATCTTGCATTATTGCGCAAGAGAAGCTTGGTTACAACTCCCCAGTGGTGGTAATTATGTCGATGATGATGACTGTAGTGGGGGTAACCACACTTGAAAACCAGTCATGCAGTCTGAAACGCTGCAGAACACCCCCTGCTCCATGTCAAACATGAGTGACGACACAAGGGAGCTTAATCACTCCAGGATGGTCACGACAGAGTCTGAAATCAAAACCGCACTCTGGTTTCCTCCTTGTGACTTATCGACATTGCCTTCAGGCTTAGCCTTGATGACATGAAAGTCATGTGGATAAGATGTCGGTAGATGACTATTTAAAGTAGTCGCGACTCATGCCTATCTGCCAGAATTGGGGATTTGTCATTGTCATGCTTGAAAGGAAAAAAAAAAAGTTGAAATTATTCCATCTAGGGCGGCACGGTGGATCAGCTGGTAAACCGTTGGCCCCACAGTTTTGACGACCTGGGTTCGATCCCGGCCTGCCTGTTTGGAGTTTGCATGTTCTCCACGTGCCTGCATGTGTTTTCTCCGGGCACTCCCGGTTTCCTCCCACATCCCAAAAACATGCAAGATTTATTGGACACTCTAAATTGCCTGTAGGTGTGACTGTGATTGGTTGCTGGTTCATTTGTGCCCTGAAATGAATTGGCTGGTAACCAGTTCAGGGTGTACTTTGAAGATAGCTGGGATAGGTTCCACCATGTCCGCAATCAGGGTGAGGACAAGCGGTACTGAAAACGGATAGATGAATGGGATTATTTTGGCATTATCATCCATCCATCCATCCCTTTTCTCTTCGACAAATTCTCACTCTTATAAGTTAGAGCCTATGCCTATGCCGGAGAGAGAGGTGGGGTACACTCTGGACTGGTCATCAGCCAATCACAAGGCAAACAACCTTTCACACTCAGATTCCTTCCACCTACGGACAATTTAGTGTCTTCAATTTACCTGGCATGCATGTTTCTGGAAAGTGTGCGCAGCCCTTGAGAAAACTCATGTAAGCATGAGGAGAACATCCATACAGGATGGCTTGAACATGATTCAAAACTAGGTCCTCTTGACTGTGAGGAAGTCTGCATTCAATTTATTCAACTAAATAAATACTGTAAATTATAAAGGTTTGCATTTCATTGAGTTGTGTATTATAATTACCTTTAGACTTAAAGTCAGTTGTCTGCTTTCTGTGTAAAATGTGCTACAATCTTGTTTGAAACATTCCTATTTAAGTCTGTCTTTAAAACTACTGCTGGCTAACAAAAATTACACACCCCTTCTTCAACATATCCCTTTATCAAATGCAATTACCAAATTAAATTCAAATGTAACATGCACTCAAAATTCATCCAGTTGTGTCCAGAAATGCATGAGAAAATAAAATCAGAAGATGTCTTGATATACTGCACATTGTGGTTATCTGCCATAATGCTTTTCTAGTCTAATGATGATTGTCAGTCAAGATCAGTGGTTTGCAAAGTTCATTTGGGGGCCATCTGTGCACCGATGCACATTTTTTACTGGCCCATCACACATTCTAATGATAAAATTAAACACAGGACATGGCATATTTAAAATGAATAAAAATGTAAAAAAGTGAAATGTTACAAGATAATGTATTTTAAATGACAGTATTAATAAGTACAGTACATATAATAGAAAAGAAAAGTTAATGTATGTATTTGTCCCACAATTTTTAATTCAAAACTGTAATTCACTATTTTTAATATTTAAGATTGAATCATGTATGACATCACACATTTTCTTCTATTTAGATAGCACATTATTAATGTGTTGCTTTGTCAGTGATAACACCGAGTTGAGTCTCAGATTTCATTCTTTAAATATATATATTTAACTACTACTGCAGCATATGTTGACCTTCACCCCATTGAATTGGTTACAGTATGTTTCATAAATCCCAAACGTATTGCCCCACCACACCTTTCTGCCATTTTTCTGTTTGTGGCCCTCAGTGGGAAAACTTTGGACAGCTTAAGTGGAATAAAATCATAATGATGTGTCTTCCAGCCAAGGAGTGCGGCGGTGTTCTCACTGACCAACAGCGAATTATCCAATCCCCTGGCTTCCCAGAGGAATACCAGGATGACCAGATCTGCTACTGGCACATCCGAGTGCGTTTGGGCCAGAGGATCCTCCTCCACTTTCTGGAGTTTGATGTAGAGGATGACACAGCATGCTTGGCAGACTTCCTGGAAGTTTACGACAGTTACGATGACGTGACCGGCTTTGCTGGAAGGTGCGTGTCACTGGGGTCACCTGACCTTCTGTTCTGTTACATCAAATCGGCTTCAAATGTGCTTTTCCTTTTCAGATTTTGTGGTGATTATTTACCCGAAGACATAATCAGCACAGGTGAGCCACCATTAGGTTTTTGCTGAATATCCAGATAAAGTAAAAAAAATAAAAAAAATCACTCGAGTACTATCAGGTGCAATGATGAGCAAGTCTGCCTCACAGTTCTAAGGTTCAGGGATCTCTGCTCTGGCCTTTCAATATGGAGAGATTGTCTGAGTTTTCTGCGGGTACTTCTACGCTCCACCCACTCCCCGCTAATAGAAGCATAAAAAAGGACTCCAAACTATCCAAAAGTGTAAATGTGGGTGTAAATGCAGGCTTGATCTATGCCCTGCAATTGGTTGGTGACCAGATAGGTTCAAGTTCACCAATGACCTCAAGGTTCTTAAGCGTTATGGGAAGGAATGGTGGATAAAGTCTATGTTTTTTTGTTTTGTTTTGCATTACAGGGAATGTGATGACGCTGAAGTTCCGCTCGGATGCTTCGGTCACTGCTGAGGGCTTCCAGTTACAGTACTTTGCCATGAATGCGTCTGCACTGTCACAGAAGTACACAATTTTAAATGACCAACATTCTCATCTTTAGTAACTAAATCTTGATTATTAAAGACATATACTGTATCTGCTTGATAAACGTGTCTTTATGTTGCTCTTTCCACCAATATCCTGGTTTGACTAGTCAAGACTTGACTTCTATGTTAACCTCAATGCATCAAACGAAAAATAAAATTTTAAAATCTATAAAGTGTTTTAAACTGTAATACAACTGTATGAAATCAATAAATAAAGTGGGAGGGGGGAAAAAAATAAAGTTTGAGATGGATTTTTATTGTACCGGAAACTCGTTTTAAGCTCAGCAGTGAGGTTGGGCAGGATGTGACGTTTGGGTCAGAGGTAATTTTGACGTCTGTGTAGTGCTTTGGCGCCAGCTATTTCGCGGGGCGAGAGAAAAACAAGGCGCATTGCAATTGTGGTTAAGCAAGGCCGTGTGTTGTTAAATACAACAGGCCGAAGTGCAGCACTCCAAACGCCGACAATTCGAAGAAGACGGCCGGCCTTATTGTTACTTGTTTCGGTAAGGTCATTTCTGCGAGGAAGGTCGCCTTTGCATCTCGAGCGAGCAGCTATTCCGTGCTGCGCGTGTGGCGTATGTTTCACAGTTGTACTGTATTGTAATTAATATAAAAATATATATTCATTTTCTTAGTTATTTGGTGTGCCTTTGTGCTATAGAAAACGTGTAGATGAGCAGTCAGGAGAACTCTTAGCTTCGCATCAGTTTGTTTTTTAACTGCTTGCTAGCTGTGCTAACTAGCGTAGTATTCTCGTACTTTTCTTGCTAATATCTGTAAAACCTGCCAGGCAGTTAAAAACTTGTAATACAAGGTAAATATATTTTTTTTATAACTATGAGGAAATAAATGCGTTTTCAATTTAAGATTTTGGATTGTTTTAGCCTTCACGACTGTAAATGCGACTAGTATAACGTGGTAACTACCACCTGAGCTGCGTATACAGTTGGTTTAGGTTGAGTATTACTTCGTCTACAGAGCTGGATCTCCTGAAGGCATCTTCACGTTGAGCTTAGAGGGATGTAATTTATTTGAGGCTTAAGTGTTCCTGAAACTCATTTGTCCTTTTTTGTTTGTTTTACTTCATGTGGGAGATTCTTATCTAAAATCGTGACCATTTCGTCCATTATGAGTTAAAACCATTAAGGAACCACATTCCGGTTGAAGTGAGTGTAAGAGAAGTAACAAAATTGTATATGTGTGTGAAATGTGTTTTTATCTACAGTGGGAGAGAATCAATTCAGATTTCATTTTCTTTTGCTCTTACGTGGCAAAATAACATATACACTGTATGGGTCAAGGCAGTGTAAATTATTTGTCAAATGTCGGTGAAAATCAACTCCGTATTATCTGCAAGCGTGA
Source organism: Syngnathoides biaculeatus (assembly GCF_019802595.1). Classification (NCBI taxonomy): domain Eukaryota; kingdom Metazoa; phylum Chordata; class Actinopteri; order Syngnathiformes; family Syngnathidae; genus Syngnathoides; species Syngnathoides biaculeatus. The sequence continues at coordinate 6,094,426 of NC_084653.1, read as the reverse complement.
GTGCACCATAAAACAGATCTGAAAAAGCCTGTCAGTACATGCTTGACAGCCAAAATAGCGCAATGAAAAAGTATTCGCCTCCTTTCCTGATTTTTTTTTTTTTTTTGCATATCATGCACATTTTTTAAATCATCATTAAAATTTTATTATCATGGAGATAACCCAAAGAATTACAAAATGCAGATTTCAAATGATAATTCAATTTACTAAGGCACAAAAAAAAAAAATCAAAACTTTTATGACCCTCTGTGGAAAAAGTATTTGGTCCCTGAATCTAATAACTGGTTGTGCCACCCTTGGAAGGAAAAATGAAATCATTCGTTTCTGATAATTGGTGATGAGTCTAACACATCGCTCTGGAGGAATTTTATCCCACTCTTCTTTGCAGAATTATTTCAACAAATTTCAAGAAAACTGCCTGTTTAAGGTCACACCACAGCATCTCAATTGGATTTAAATCCGTACTTTGACTTAGCCACTCCAAAACATTATTTCTGCTTCCTTTTTTTTTTTTTTGCCATTAAGTGTTTTTTCTGGTGTGTTTCCAATCGTCCTGCTGCATGATCCAAGAGCGATTGAGTTTGAGGCCATGGACTGATGGCCTTACGTTCTCATTCAGGATTTTCTGGTACCCAGCATAATTCATTGTTTCCTCAATCACAGCAAGTTCTGGTCCTGAAGTAGCAAAGCTGCTCCAGACCATCAGATTCCCACCACCACGCCTCACTGTAAAAAGAACATTTTTCTTTTTATCAAGTTCAGTGCCATTTTTACACCAGATGTAATGGGCTGCACACCTTCCAAAAAGTTGAATTTTTTTAATCATTTGTCCACAGAATGTTTCTCAAGTCTGGATCATCAAGATATTTTTTGGCAAATGTGACACGAGCCTTTGTATTCTTTGCTGACAGCAGGGGTTTTCGCCCTTGGAAGTCTCGCGTGGAGGCCATTTTTGGCTGTCTTTCTTAACGTAGGGTCATGAACACTTAACTTAGACCAGCGAGGCACGTAAGTCTTTTGATAATGTTTGAAGGTTCTTTTGTGACCTCCTGGATGAGTCATCATTGCACTCTTAGAGTAGTTTTAGTTGGTCTTCCATTGCTGGGTAGGTTTGCCACTATTTTTTCCATTTGTGGATAATGTCTCTGACAGTGGTTTGCTAGAACCACAAAGCCTTGGAAATGACGTTCTTACCTTTTTCCAGACTGATGGATATCAATCACCTTTTTTCTAAATATTAAATTCTTTGGATGGTGGCGTGATGCATTGGTCCTTGATATCTTCTACCCTACTTCACGGTCTCTGACCGATTCTATTTAAGTGAATTCTTGATTTAACGAGTATGGCAGTCAGATTTGGGTCTGGCTTGAAAAGTTGAACTCTCCTTTCCCAAATTTGTGGTTAGTCAGAGAAACTTTGTTTAAGCGGGGGCAGTTACTTTTTCACAAAGGCCTGGATTTTTTGTTTTAAGAATTTGAATTGTCATTTGAAAACTGCATTTCATATTTCCTTGGATTGTCTCTAAGTGATATTAATATTTTGATTATTTGAAACAGAAATCAGGATAGGGCAAAATAATTTTCACAGCACTGTAATTGGGTGCCAAATACATGCATACTTCTGACCAAAAAACATGTAAATGCATACAAAATCATCCATGCATCCATCCATTTCCTGAGTAAGAGTCACGGCAGTGCTGGAGCCTATCCCAACTAGGGCAGAAGGCGGGGTACACCCTGAACTAGTTGACAGCCAATCACAAAGCATATTAAAAAAAAAAATTGCACTCACATTCACAGCTACGGGCAATGTAGTCTACAGTTAAGCTACCACCCATATTTTGGAGATGTGCGAAGAAACCAGACTGCCTGCTAAAAAGTCACTCACGCACGGGGGATCACATGCAACCTCCACACAGGCAAGACCGGAATTGATTCCTAGTGTTGATGCTTGAGTTTCGAATTTAATGCTTGAGTTTCGAATTCGAGTATCGGCGCTTGCAAGTTGTTTCATTGGTTTGTGTAAACGCAGCCATAAGTTGATACAAGAAATATACATGGAAATACAGTAATAGTATATTGGTGATAAAGTAGCATTGGTTAATTGGACTTTCAGTGTAAATTTAGCCTTGGATAAAAACAGTCTTTCAGAATGTATAAATGATTCACATGTACAACATCAACATACATTAGTTTCACTTCTCACACAACTTTTAAAAGAGAGAAACCATTATGTTGTTAAACTAATTAATCACCCTTTAACACAGCTCACACTATTTAATAGCTTCATATACAAAATTATGTAATCAAAAGTACTTTAAGGATGGAAACTGTATGCAAAATATTGACAGACTTAAAACTTAGTACAGTATTTTAATGTACAGAAAATCACAAGAATTTTTTTTCCTTTCGGCTTGTCCTGTTAGGCGTCGCCACAGCGGGTCATCTTTTTCCATCTAAGCCTATATCGTGGATCTTCTTTAACACCCACCGTCCTCATGTCCTCCCTCACAACATCCATCAACCTTTTCTTTAGTCTTCCACTTGCTCTTTTGCCTGGCAGCTCCATCCTCAGCACCCTTCTACCAATATACTCACTCTCTCGCCTCTGGACATGTCCAAACCATCGAAGTCTGCTCTCTCTAACCTTGTCTCCAAAACATCCAACTTTGGGTATCCTTCTAATGAGCTTGTTTCTAATCCTATCCAACCTGTTCACTCCAAGCAAGAACCTCAGCATCTTCATTTCTGCTACCTCAAGTTCTGCTTCCTGTTGTTTGTTCAGTGCCACCGTCTCTAACTAGTGAAGGATGTCAAATATAAAACATTTTCTTTATCTTCCCTATCACTGGTCCCCTTCTGTTGTGGCATCGAAACAAAAAGTTAAACAAAAGCAGGTCAAATATTTTAGTTTGATTTAAAAAAAAAAAAAAAAAAAAGGGGGGGGGGGGAAGGCATCCTCATGATGATGATGATGCCTTGTTGCAGCGAGTAACGATGATGGCATCGGCGGAGCCTCCGAGCAGCTTCAGCATTGTCCCCCTGCTGGAGTGTCTGGAGGACAGCACCGCTGGACGCTCTGAGCAGACTGACGCCTACCTCACCATTGCCAAGTAGGTCTCGCCTTGTTATTCATCATCATCAAATAAGTTTCCTTTTTTTAAAATTTTTTTCAATGTTACTATTTTGCAGTCGGCTCAGTGGAGACAAAGGCCGCCAGTTTCTCCTTGTTGTCACTAAGCACTTTTCCCGCTTGGGTAGCGCCATCCTGGTGAGTTGTTTTATTTTATAGGTGGAAAGTTGTACCTCAAGAGCTATGCTTGCCAGCTAACTGCCACCACCCGGTGTTGCCTGCAGACTCATGTAAGCAGTCCACATGCTGAGCTGAGCCAAGCAGCCCTACAAGCTTTGGGCTTTTGTGTCTACCATTCGGACGTTGTCTCTGGAGTGTCAGGTAGGTTTTGTTTAAAAAAAAGTTCTTCAAGCATCTTGCATTTGAATTAAAAGGACAAATGAAGGCCCTAATCATTCTTAGAAATGACTTCATCCTTACATCCATTGTTCAGAAGTCTCGAATGCCGTGTTTGATATGTAAATGAAAATGTATTATTGAAATGTGTAAATACTCATTTTAATGTACCTGGACTTACAACAATTCTACTCTATAGTGCTGAATGTTGGAAGACTACAAAGACACTAAAAAACTTTCTGCCTTCCACAAGTTGTGTACGGAAAATTTTAGTGTGTGTGTGTGTGTGTGTGTGTGTGTGTGTGTGTGTATGTATATATGTATATATATATATATATATATATATATATATATATATCTATATATATATATAATATATATATATATATATATATAATATATATATATATATATAATGTGTATATATATATATATATATATCTATATATATATATATGTGTATATATATATATATATATTCTACCCCAAATCTCCAACAATAGCCTCAAGATCACGCAGTAAAACAGCATGCATTCAGTATTATAGAAATCTTGAACTGAAATCTTGATGGATCTGAACTGGACACGTACTTACAATAGAAACGACAACATTCTGTAAAGTTGCATTATATTGGGCCCTAGAGAGGAAATAAGAGATGGTCCGACCCACTCGCGTTGATTGGAATGACGGATTTGACTGACAAGTATTGTATTTTCCGAATGACGGCCCACGTTGGTTCAGGCTGCATCCACTCTGTGTAGCGGTTTTTTTTTCTTTTCCATTTTTGTTTTCATAAACGAGTCGCACCGGAGATTTTTTTTTTCTACACGCAAATGAGATAGATTCTTCTTCTATGCACAATTGAGGTAGATTCTTCTATGTGCATTCAAAGAAGTCTTCTCCTTCTTCTCCACATTTGAATTATCTGCGTATGCATTGTAGGGAACTGCTATGCTTTAACCATTTCTTTCAAACAAGTTTGTCTTGTGCTTTTAAACTCCTAGCCGCTAGGGACAACCCCCAACCCCCCCCAATATTTTACCTTATGGCACAGGGTTCACAGTGCCCATAAAAAGTAATAACTTGTCGTCTGGAAATTGCTGATCAAGGTACAAGTTTACAAGCCGAAAGAAATTACAATGTCATAAGTCTTATATTCTTTGTCCTCTATGGAAAATGTCTGTTACTGTAATTTAAAAGCTTAGAAGAGCGTATTCATCATCTTTATTGGGTAAATATTGATGGCCAAGGCCAACACCAGAAGGATCAGCACAATGTTAGTGGGCATAAAGTCATGATGCACAAACTTTAATTCTTTACATACTATTTTTAATTGGTTTGTTTTTAGAACATACAGTAGTGTAAAATGGTGTTAATGTTAAATTTTTGTTGTTGTTTTTTGGAGGGCTGCAAAGGATTGACATTTCCATTTTCAGTAGTACAGATAACAGATGGTATGAGGGATGAGCCTTTTGACTTACTGTCATGTTCACAAAACAAATGGAACTTGTAAGTCAAGGCATCACTGTTTCCTCCTGTTTTTCCCAGAAACTTTAAACACTGAAATCCTGTCTGCACTTTGCTCTGTGGTCTCCAAGTGTGTGGAGAAGAATACCTGCACCAGAGCCTTGTGGGTCATTTCCAAACAGAGCTTCCCCGCCAACATGGTGGACAAAAAGGTTAGCATTGACGCAAACTTCGGTGGTGTTGTTCGCCGCAGCACGGTCCTCACGTTATTATTGGTCCACTCAGGTGGGGTCCATACTGAGCACGCTGGAGAGGGTTTTGAGCAAAGGTGAAGTTCAATCTGTCTTCATGGAGCATGAAGCCATAAATGTCATCATCAGGTAACTTTCATAGGGCTTTTCTATTTTCAGCCTTTCCATTAAAGTCAGATGTGGATAGGATTTCAAAACTTGGCAAAAACCTAGAGGGAGTGCACTTGCTAGTTTGACTAGTTTATCACCTGAGCAGGCTGTAGAGGAAAGTGAATATGAGGTTTTTAAATGGGTCCGACTCCCACTGTGTTGAAGTTTCTCCCAATGGATGCGATAAACTGAAATTCACCCTAATTCCCCTAATCTTTATCTTCTGCTCAAAATTTATGGGGCTGTACCGCGATATGCCTGCAGTATCAGACAGCATGCTATTCTGCCTCAGCTGCCATTTTAAATCATCAAGGAGTAATTTAATTATTACGATCCTATCATTTTCTGTTGCTTGTAGGCTGCTGGAGCAGGTTCCAGCTCAGATGGGAGAGTGGGCCGTGTGCTGGGCCAAACTCGTAATCCCCCTGGTGGTGCACTCAACCTCCAAGGTGCGTTTGCGGGCGGCAGCTGCCATGGAAATGGGCCTGCCTTTATTGCTGCAAAAACAGATGGAAGTGGCTGCCATCATTGAACCCTTGATGTCCACGGTGGGTAACATCCTGTGAAGGTTAAAGTTGATATTAATGATGAAATGATTCATATGCTTTCCGTTGGTCTTCACAGAAACTGATTCCAGAGCTGCAAAAGCTTTTTATGTCCAAAAATGAAATGAATGTCCTCAAGCTCTGGCCATTATTTGTCAAATTACTTGGGAAGGTAAAGTTGCTCATTATTTTTTGAATGATATAAATACGATTCTGGAACTCACACCTCGATCGCAGACAACTGAAGCTTTTTTGAAACTTTAGTTATGTTCATGTAAACATGAACCTAGAGTCAATTTAAACTTTACAAATGTCACGTTAATGAATAATAGACACCCAGCTGTATTCTGTGAGTAGTGCTACAGAAAAAATGGGGATTCTACAATCAGCAAAGATTCCCTGTAAAAGAACACACGGTGCACACAGTGCATGAATAGTAAAGGTCATTCGTGCCACCCCGTGGAGCCATCTTTTTTTTTTTTTTTTTTTTTTTTTAAATACCTGATGGTAAAATTGGAAACTCTTTTAGGTGTTGGACATCTATTTGAGTGGGTGTTTAATTGGGGCCTGTCTTACTTTAGATGCTCCTATTTCAACAATTGGAGTACGTTAATTGCATCAAATATTTTATTTTATGTTCAATGGAACCAATTTTGTCTTTTCAATTGACCATTGACAGCTCTTCACAAGAACACTTTAGTTTGATTCAAGTAATTAATTTTACTTCATGTAAGCAACGGCCCTTATTGATTTTATTTATTTTTTTGATTGGTCAACTCAAGTGAAAGGTTGAATGATATTCAGCTTTGAATCTTACTGTTAATAAGTGAGGTTTGTATGGTGATCGAGTGTTACTGGAAAGCTGAACACATCATATTTGCTCCTTAGCTGCTCCATCGAGGAGGGCCCTTTATCAACTCGCTGCTCCATCTGGAAGAGCTCGGCTTTCGTTGCTCCTCTCCCACTGTCAAGAAAATTGCCTTTATCGCCTGGAAGAGTTTGATCGATAACTTTGCTCTCAATCCAGGTGTGCGTCGTCCTTCTTTTTTGCTTGTTGCTTTTGAGCTCCTCTAACTGTAGCGTTGTCTCCAAAAGACATTCTTTGCAGTGCAAAGCGGATGAAACTTCTCATGCAGCCCCTCGTGTCAATCAATATCCGGACAGAAGCGCTATTGCTTACCAAGGTGGAGGTGTGGTGGTATCTAGTGGTCCAACTCGGGCCGAACCTGTCGCCCCACTTTGATCTGGTAGATTTCTTTTTTAAAATTATTCTTTAGTCTTCATTTTGGATTAGATTCAGTGCTGTTTTACATAATTCTATAAATAATTCCTGGTTTGTGTCTTTGAAGGTGTCACTCCCTTTGCTACAGTGCACCATTGGATCTGAAGCTGCCTCAGCCCCTGCCCACCCTGCCAGAGGTCAAAATGGCATTGCAGCACCCGGCACACCTAAATCCAGTACGTGTAAAGCCTGTTTTTGTTTTCGGCGGGAATGCAGTGACCTTTCGCCTTTTCGTCTGTATGTAAAATATACAGTATGAAACTTATATTGGCGGGGAATACTTGCAAACTCAAAATACAGTGGCTGAAATAAGTATTTACCATTTCACCATTTTTCTCCCTACAGTTATCCCTTGTTTTTCGCGGTTACTTGGGACCAGAACACCTGCAAAAAGTAGCCGGGAATATATGTATGTGGGTACCAGTACATTTAAAATATGTAAACAGCATTTGTACTTTGCATATTTGAGACAAAAAGGTATTTAGTTAAATCTTTTTACCTTATAAATATCATATATACATTATTATAGAAACACTTACCTTAGAGTTACCATTCATCACCCATAGACTTCTCCTGGAGGTGGCGTGTGGGTACCAGAATGTTTACTCAACAGTACAGCATTTATACTTTGCATACTTGAGATAAAAAGTTTAGATCACGTTGTGGCGTTCCCTCCTCGGACAAGAGAGACTTTTGCTTGACAGTAGAACGCGGGATGTGCCTCTCTCGCCAGCTCCAGCCTTTTATGGCCACATCTCCACGAATCCTCTTTTTTTATTCACTTAGGGTTGACTAAAATGTAATAATGACAGAAAATGTGATAAACAAAAACACATTTCGCTTCCCCCTTAAAAGTTATTGAAGCAGTTTTACGGATATTTGCCACATCATTCTTTATATAGTGAGCTGCTGATTCATTCACGCCGTAATAGCGCCACAGAGCGTAACTTCTGCCGTCTTTGATCATATCCAAAGTTTTACTTTCTCGCCGATTCTCATCTTCATCTTCCTCATTATATCCGGGCTGTTTTTCTGCAATACACTTTCCACAAAGCGAATGCAGTCCCCACTTATAACAATGCTCTTATTTCGCATCTTCCGCTTGAGTGCTTTAGGGGAAGCTTTAACATCAGCACAGCGCTTTGGAGGCATCATGAAATAGTTATGCGCACACAGTCTCCCAGTTTGTAATAGGGTAGAAAATGGCGCATGGAAAGGAGGAGGGAGGGAGAGTTGCTGGGTGGGGTTTGATGATGCGTAGCCAATCAGATCCAAAAAGCCTTTCTGGCTTTTTTTTTTTCCCTTCCTTCATTGGTCCACATGTCGTGCCGGGGATGTCTCCATGTATCAATGCACCTACACGTAATATAGTACGTACTGTAAACCAATCTGGCTTTTTTTGGGGTGAGAGGGGTGTGTGTGTGTGTGTGTGTGTGGGGGGGGGGGGGCAACCCACGATGCACTGAAGCTGCAATGTATGAAGCGCAAAGTAGAGAGGGATTACTATACATGTACTTTCCAAAGGTGCCATTTCCATAAAAATTTCTCCATGTCGAGAAAACCCCATGTAACCCATACATACAAAGCAAGTAAAACAAATGAGCTCAGAAATCAAGTTAGGTGGAATAATATTAAATGACAAAGGACAAAAGTATTGAACATGCCAACTGGTATTTAATACGTTGTACAAAGGCCTTTGTATGTAATGGCAACTTCAAGACTCCTGTATGGAGAAAATAGTTGCATCCATTGTTTTGGTGGGATTTTGGGCCAAGCGTCCACAGAAGCAGTCTTGGAATGTTGAAGGTTCCATGGTCTTTTTTTTTTTTTTTTTTTAAATCAATGATGAAAGTCTTCCGGATATTCAAGTTTTCACGAAAACTGCCTAAAATTAATCCGGATATTAGTTGACAACATTGAACGAACATGCATTTGATTTCGTTGTTTATTTTTCACGAGGGGAGCCATGTTTAGGCACTACCATGAGTAACAGTAACACTCCTCCCCTCGCATTCTATCAAGACGTCGCTTATTTTGTGTAGTCTTGACATTATTTTACGTGTTTATTTCATAAACGTTAACTAAACAATGCACCACAGCCATCCATTTTTTTCAAAAATTGCCCCCCCGATCCCCCGAGCAGGACTTCACACCTTCAGTGCTCACATTTGTATTTTCAGAAATTTTCATAAAAGTCCACTTTCATCTCGATTTTATGGACTTTGAATTTCAGTTCATTCCATAGATTTTTGATTGAATTCAAGGCCGCCAGTTGGCTGGGCCATTCTTGCAGGTTTATTTTTTTTCTTTGAAACCAATTGAGTTTCCTGTTTGTGTAATTGTTGATAAATTGTAGCTGTTGTCTTGGCTTTCCATGCCTTTTTGCAGTTCCCTTTAATATGTTCAATAATTTTTCCATGTCCCATTTTACATATTTACATGTTAATTTCTGGACTTGTTTTTTCTGCTTTCTTTGTATGTACATATTACTTGGTTTGTTTCCAACATAGCAAAGGCCTCACAACTCTAAGGACCTGGGTTCAATCCCTGTGTGGAGTTTGCATGTTCTCCCCATGCTGCGTGGTTTTTTTTTTCCAGGCACTGCGGTTTCCTCCCACATCCCAAAAACATGCAACATTTAATTGGACACTAAATTGCACCTAGGTGTGATTGTGAGTGCGGCTGTTTGTCCCGACATGCCATGCGATTGCCTGGCAACCAGTTCAGGGTGACCCTGCCTCATGTCCGTTGACATCTGTGAGAGACTCCAGCACTCCCCACGACCCTCGTGACGATAAGCGGCAAAGAAAATGGATGGATGGATGGAAGGATGTTAAATACTTACTTTAGCGGCTGTATCTGTACAGTATCCCCCAAAAAATTTCATGGGACATAACTGACAGGAAAAGGAACAGCAATTTGCCACAATGTAATCAATGAGCAGCTTTTGTAAGCATGTCAATTATTTCACACAAAGCAATGCATGTCCTAACAACTGGTACCTCGGAGAATCTTCAAATTGTTCCACGGGAAACGTCTCCGTCATCAATGTAATCGGCATGTATTGCTACAACTGTGCAGATGCGTAATAAGTAAAAAAATGGCAGCAGATGTAAAAAGAAGCTCTTTGCATTACCTCTTGTCAGAGTAAAATTGGTGATCTTTTTCATTATCATTCAAATGAAAAAATTACCATTTGGTATGTTTTTCCAACGAACTCACGAGTAAATCTGAATTAGCACTCATTTGTTCAGAACTACTGGCCTCTAAGGGGCCTAACAATATTTTGCCTGAGCATTGTCATTGCGATGAATGTATGTGCAATTGTCACATTGCATAGTTTGCTGTGGTGTGAATTAAGAAGCAATGGTAAATATAGAGAATTGATGGTAATATTAAAAGTCACCAACGGGGATATATTGATATAATGTATGCCTGCTGCATTTCCAATTTGGCTCTACGGAATGAAACTACGCAGGCAGCAGCTATGTGAGTGCGCGACGTGTTCAGGGATGTTCTAGAAATGGGAGTGAATTTATTTTGGAATACGGTATATACTTGTAAAAATAGATTACTAGGAACATTTTTTAGAATCAATACTTTAGTTTAAGACTATACAATCACACTGTAATATGAATTTTTTGTTTTTCATATAGGAACAATTTTTTTTTTTTAGTATATTTGAATTATGAACTGAAGTAGCTAATTCTTGGAATTGTGAACTAAACTTTGAATGACTTTGTAGAAAATTAAGTTGGTAATTTTTCCCTTCATATTGTGTTGCCCTAGTGTGCGTCATTACTTTCCAGCATTGCCTGAACCCTCTTAGACATGGAGTTAACTAAGCCTTCATAGTTTGCCTCTGGAGTCTCCTTCCTCTCTTACATTACAATATGGTTGCATCTGTGTTTTACTGGTAGTTAAATGTAAGATGAGGTTTTAATTTTTCATTACAGCAGTGCCGTTGAGCATTAAAAGCCTGACACCCAACTCATCACTAATGAACTTGAACTCCAGCATGCAGCTCCCCTCTTCCTTCCCCTCCATCCAGTTGTTGGGCCTAGAAATGTTGCTTCACTACTTTTTGGGGCCTGAGGTGGTCGCCGCAGCGACTAAGAACAAGCTGGTCCTTACTCTCGGTGAGTGCTTGAATTAACTACTCTACTACTTGGAGCAGCAGCCCTCTACGCAATGCAATAAAACAAAAAATAAAACGGTTCCAGAGCCTTTGACGCATCCTCTGTTGAATGGTGCCTCCTCCTTCAGCAAGCATGCTGCTGTGCTTATCTCCAATATCAAAGACGGCTTCAACAACCTTGGAAAAGAGGTGCCAGGTGAGCTTTTATTTTTTTGGGGGGGGTTAGGGCGTGGACAGAACCAATTTTGCCCGTTATATTTGAGTGTAAAATGAGCTTGGGTTGCAAAAATATTGAAATTTGGGAAATTTACATTTGCAATAACTGCAGTACATTAATGCCTTGTTTTCCGTGGTTAATTGGGAGCAGAATCACCCGCGAAAGTGGAAAAACTGCAAAGTAGGTTTATGTGGTTAACAATGTTTTAAATATGTAAACAGCATTTGTACTTTCAGATGTGATTTTTCCATTTATATTCTGTCTTTTTAAATTGCATAGATTTAAAAAAAAAAAAAAAAAAAAAAATTTTCTGCAATATTCCAAAAGTAACCTGTGCCAGAATCCACACTCGTTCATTTTCTGATCCGACTTTTGCAAGCGAGGCGGAAAATGTGATGCGCGTCTGTTGATTGGTCGAATGTGGAACAAGCCGGTAATGGGTCCATTTGCAAGTGAACATAATGGAAAGTGGAAAAACGCTTCGCGAGTGAAAGAAATTGATAGAAATATCAAAAATGAGTTTCGATGGGATTGGATGGAACAAGACATCGTTGATACTGTTGCTAAGAAGGAAGTTACCACTCTGTTAAGTGACTTCATTCGCAAACTCGATTGACTTGGTAAAGCATTGTGCACGTGGTGTCAGGATACTATTGACTATGGATCAAGAGGTTTCAAGGCATTGAAAGTTCACGCGAAACGACAAAAACACTTAAATCAACTGGAAGCAAGGAAAACAAACTTTTCCATAGCTAGCACATTCGGATGTTAACGCAAGGCCAACAAATCTCACGGAGTTCATCCCTTATTTACTTCCACTACTCCCGGTATTGAGAGGCAAGATCCACCGAAACAACCAACCCCAGGTGAAGACAAGGTTTTCAATAATGAGGTGACAGTTCAGAAGCAATTGTAAAAATGTCTGTATTATTTACTGAAAACGAAACATAACAATAATTGTCAAATTCATGCGTTTCAATCATTTGCAAAAACAAATGAAAACATTTATGAAAGGATACGATATACATGTTATGAAAGCACGCTTCCATGCCGTCACTCAAATCTGAATTCAATTTAGTTTCACTTCTAGTAGTTTACTTATTTGAATTTGTAATTTTTGGGGGTAAAGGTATGCACCTAAATAATGAACGATCATATTGAGTACATTTTGAAAACAGAATAGCATTTATTTATACATGTACTAGATATATTTCATTCATAATACATTTTATCAAACTGGCACGTTAAAATTGGTGATCATCCTTTGAATATCCTTTGGTCATGCTTGCAGCCCCCAGAGCACCGGCTAGTTTTGTCTTTTTTCATTCAGTCAAATAACATGCCTCTACTTTGCATGCAAAAAGAGGTATTTAGTTAAATCTTTAATTATAAAACCTAAATATCATATGTACAATATTATAAATTTAGAAAAGAGACCCCGGGGACGACCCAGGACACGCTGGAGAGACTATCTCTCGGCTGGCCTGGGAACGCCTCGGAATCCCTCCGGAAGAGCTGGAAAAAGTGGCTGGAGAAAGGGAGGGGGTATCCCTGTTGAAGCTACTTCCCCTGTGACTCAGCCTGGAGAAGCTGTAGAAAATGGATGGATTGATTATAAATTTATAATATAAATTATAAAACACTATTATATTACTGTATAGTTACCATTCATCACTCAGAGACTTCTGCTGGAGGTGCTGACAACGTAGTTTTTTTTTTAAATTTTTGAGATGGGGAGTGGTTTTTTTTGTATGTGGGTATCAGAATATTTAAAATGTCAATAATACAGTATTTATAATTTGCATACTTGAGACAAAAAATCACAACAGTACAAGTGTCTAGTCCCTAATTGTAAAACACTATGCTGCACAGTAACATTTTTATCGCAGTACGTAATTATTTGTTTAAAATACGTTTACAGTTCGTATTTATACTTTGCATTTTCAACCATTTCGCCCATTTTCAACTGTATAAGTGTATAGTTAAATCTCTTTCTATTTATTAAAACCTTGTGCTGCACAGTAACATTATATTATTTATTTATAATTAACATTGCTCACTCGGAGAATCTTCTGCTGGAGGTCCTGACGGTGTAACTGAGGTTTTTATCTTTGACGAGAACATGGTTATGGGGAATTGACTGTTTTTTCTTCTGCTTCAAAATTCCCCTGTACAAGGACATAACTGAGTCAACACGACTGCTAAACTTGACAGCTTGTACTGTACTGTTGATGTCTGTCTTGTGTAAATTCTTCCTCCACATAGCAGTGAGGAGCATTGTTGTTGGCGAAGGAAGCCTCACCATACAGAGGCACGCTTCTGAGGTCGTAACGCTTTTAAAATTTTTCAAACCAACCATTGCTTGCAGAAAAGCCTTGTCTTCGAGGGGGTGAATCGTTCCTTGCAGCACTACTGCAGGCTTGAATTTCATCGGAAATTTCTTAAGCCTCTTCATCATTGTCACCGGGCTGGATTTGATCGTAAAGGGCTTTACCTTTTGTCCTGATCATGTTGGTGTATAAACTCACCGCCTTTTTTCTGCAATCCGCTATCCACAAAGCTAACATGGCTTCCATTCGAACAATCGTCTTGTGTCTTGGAGTCACCACACTTTTCGTTTCCCTATTAAAAGTTATTGAAGCGTTTTTACAGATGTTTGCTACATCCTTTTTATGTAGCACAAAAATTTGAATCCGCTTTATTGACCAAGTGTGTAACAACACACAAAGAATTTGTCTCCGGTAGTCGATGCTGCCCTGGTACGACATTCAGAAAAAAACAAACAAACAAACTAACTAGAACAAAGAACAAGACATTCAGTTAATCGGAATAATTCCATATAAGAGTTACATATGTGCATGATGTAGAGTCTTCTTCATTTAGCCAGGTGGTGTTGGCCACACCAAAGCCCCAGTCTCGCCACTTCTTGACGATACGCAGATTCGTCGCCGTCTTTGATGAGGCCGATGACTGTGGTTTCATATGCGAACTTCAGGGGTTTGACAGTTGGGTACCTCAATATGGAGTTGTGTAGAACGACAAGAGTAGCGAAGAAGAGCTTATAGTGCGCGTTGATGAGGTGGTGTCCCACAGCCTCACCTACTGTGTCCTGCTCGTCAGGAAGTTGTAGATCCACTGGGAGATGGCAGGCGAGACACTGAGCTGGAGAAGTTTGGAGTAGAGAAATTCAGGGATGATGGTGTAAATCGCAGAACTGAAGTCCACGAACAGGATCCTCACATAGGTTCCCTTGCTGTTGAGATGTTCAAGGCTGAAGTGCAGACCCATGTTGACGCCATCTTCCGCAGGCCTGTTAGCACACAAAACGTAACTTCTGCCATCTTTGATCATATCCAGAAGTTTTACTTTTTCACTGATTTAGTGTTGATTTATTATACTAAAACCATTCCCTGAGCTTAGATTCTTACTGAGTAGATAGTTACTGAGTTACTCTTATAAAACACTGACTACATAACTACAGTAGGTCCGTGGCATTAAATGATTAGGATTTTGCAGATGTGAGTTAAGTCTTTATAATCACTATAAAAATATTTCATTCTTTAGAATACACAAAAGATAATACCAAAATTTCTCAAAGTGATATCAAACTCATATTGCCATCCCTCCTTGTGGTCACATTCAGTCAATGAGATGTTATAAATTGGATGTTCTTAAATTTGCCTTCCTGAAATGTGGATGCAAGCTGTTTATTATGATATTAAATTACCAGTGACTTCCCATTTATTGAAGTGTATTCAAAAGTTTGTTCAACTTTCAATGTTTCTACAGATGCTCTTTTGGCACTTTTATGGGATCATCTTGTCCATTTTGTCTCACTAACAATTGAGACTGGTAAGTACACTCTCCTTTGTAGAAATTAGTTGCTGTAAAAAAAAGTAAATTTGTACTGGTAGTTTTTTTTTTTCTTTTCTCCCAAGTGCATCTGTAGGGTTATTAGGCCATTTTATACAAATACAATGTCTTTATAAATGCTGTTGTGGTGCCCACACTATGAGGAGAGTTCAAGTTGTAGTTCCCTCCCTACCGGTGCCACATAGAGCACTCTTGATTGGGTCTGGGGTTGCAGTCGTTCTGGAGGCGGGTGAGGAGACTACACCCTCGCCTCCTACCCGACTCACTGCCACAGTCATCAGTTTAAGTCTGACCAGATAGTTTTTTGTGCCTCTGTGAAGAGAAACAACGACTGAGGGGTCTTTCCCCCATGATGATGACTACTCTTCATCTGTCATGTGACTCTATAGTTAGAGCTTGTTTGTTTTTGCTGATGGCTTCTGTGCCCGCAGGAAGTAAGAAGGATCGACATGGCTGTGAGGTTCTGACACTGGCACTTCAAGCCCTGAAGAACATGGTCTACTCTGAATCTCTTCCTCCAGACAAAGTGCTGGTAGGAGTGTCATTGTCTATATTCTCAACTGAGGGGATGGTCTTTCAAACCCAAAGTCACACGAGCATTTAACGAGGTCTGTTGTGCAATTCCAATTGCAAATAAAAAACAAAAGAGAAATCATTCCAAAAAGCCCAAGTGCATTAAATCCACATATTTTCCAAAGTTATTTTATAATACTCAACTACTCTACTCCAACATACTTCCATACTTTCCCATGAGCAAAGCTTTGGCCTCATCTTGTATCAAATTAGGATGTTACAGGAACAGCCCCCAAATACACTGAGATTCTGTAAATAGCTACATTTTATAGCAAACATGTGATAGGTTCCACAGAAATAAATTTTCACAAATGTGAATAAGTGTATTAGTTGAAAGCAAATTTGCAAGTGCTCTGTATTTTCACCTATTTTTTCCTCCAGATTCTCTTCGAAAGCACTGTCAAAGGCATCTCCCCACGAGTTCTCGGCTCTGCCTCATACCAAGTGGGCAGGATGGATGTGCTGAATGTGAGCATAAGGCTTTCTTTTCCAGAAATGTCAATTTGGAGTCCACGACCCTTTGCTTTTTCTCCTTAGGGAACGCCAGCACTCTTCCTTATTCTGCTCCTCTTTGACAGCAGCATGCTAACGGCCTACGTCGAAGACGCCAGGCAAGCTCAGCATGTTTCTTTTAAATGATGCCATGTAGTTGTTTCACTACAGATATTAGCAGTTTGCCGACATGCAGCTTTATCTTTTAAACTCTACAACTAAACTAACTACAGTGAAGAAAATAAGTATTTGAACACTCTATCTTGCAAGTTCTCCCACTTAGAAATCATGGAGGCGTCTGAAATTTTCATCGTAGGTGCATATCCACTGTGAGAAAGATAATCTAAAAAGAAAAATCCAGAAATCACAATGTATGTTTTTTTTTTTTTTTTAACGATTTGTGTGATACAGCTGCAAAAAAGTATTTGAACACCTGTCCATCGGCTAGACTTCCGACCCTCAAAGACCTGTTAGTGTGCCTTTTGAAGTCCACCTCTACTCCATGTATTATCTTGAATCAGATGCCCTTGTGTGAGGTTGTTAGCTGCATAAAGACACCTGTCCACCACATACAATCAGTAAGACTCAAACTTGTAACATGGCCAAGACCAAAGAGCTGTCAAAAGACACCATAGACAAAATTGTACAACTCTTATTTATATTAAATGATGCGTAGCTGTCAGCACATCCGGACTGCCAGTGAGAAAGCTACCAAGGCCACACCTTCCCTGTCAAGTCCGGTAATATGGTGAACTCCTCCCTCTGCAAGTCACACACAGCTTTTGCTAAAGACCTGCAAAGGTTTCGCCAGAAAGTCTACCCAAGTATTTTTCTTTAAAGCAACTGTTACCCTCCCATCCCTATTTACAGCATAGACATTTCAGGATATTTGCAATGTTAAAAGCCCAGACTCTTTTAAAAAAGTATTTTATAGCAATGGAAACTATCATTAAAATCCAGTGCAATAATTGGAGGAGTACCATAATTTCTGGACTACAAGATGCACCTGATCATAAGCCTCACGCAGTACGTTTCTAAAGGAAAAAACAATTTGTCCATACATAGGCCGCGCCTGACTATAAGCTGCATGTACCCACATTGAAACATAAGATATTCACAAAGAAAGACGGTACACAAAGAGTTTTCAATGTTTTGATAATATACCTGATCTTTTCTTTCCAAACAGTGCCTGTGACACAGCAGTAACACAACAGCAATATGGTAGTAACACAGCACTAACAGGGCTGGGTAAAAAAACATTCCAGTAAAAGTGACTGAGATGCGGCAGCAACACGGTTCAGTCCACCTGCTTTCCTTACCTCTGAAAGCTTTTTTTCGTCTTTTTACATTGCTCCAGTTCTTATAATTGTTATTGTACAATTATTGAATATGCTTTTTATTAATAAAACCTCTACTTTGGTTTTGATGAACGCAACTATTTTATGCTGCCCATTACGATGGTACTTGGCAAATCAAGCATTTTCTGAGGTGGTGCTTGGTGTCAAAAGTGACTTGTTTTTTCGTAAAAGTGATTGTTTTCCTGCGGGTAAACATTTGTTCTTTCTGTGTTTAGGTTTTATCAGTGCCTTCAGACGCTGGTGAGCTCTAGCCTGTCGGGCCCCACCTCCCCCCTGGCATTCGCCGAGGCCGTGTTGGGTGCTGTTGGCCGCAGCGCTGCCTCAGTGCACAAGGAGCACCTGCTCAGGATTTGGAGTGTTGTGGTTGCTCAGCTCACCGACACAATCATGCAGGTACATCCCAAAAAAATTTCAAGCTAGTGGTTGTCATTGAGGTCAGCGGTGATTTATGTCAAAGCCTTGGGAGCTGTGCAGTTAACCTTTGCATATCTGTGGTCCGGCATCTGCGGTTTCACCTATTTGTGGATTTTGGGGGGGAAAGAGTGACCAAAGACATATGTTTACAGAGGCACTAAACATGCCCCAAAAATGGCATGTAAATTTAACACCACAAATAACAGATTTGAAAAACCCGCCCCATACACTTGCTGCGGGAGACCATATGCCTCGGATGCATACAGACAGAATGTACCGGTACCTTGTTCCCAAACAGTAACACGCCAGTAAAACTAATCAATCATAAAAGAAATTTGAATCCCCTTCATCTTGTTCACTCAAACTAATAAAGTGGTTGTCTTCAGTATTGGAGTTTAACAAGCCTCTACGTCTGTCACACACGATTTCAGTTTCCCTGACATTTTCATCTTGAGTTACCGCTGAAGTTGTGCTTGCTGTTTTCACCACGTAGCAGTCCAGCCTTTCGGAATCCTTGTGTGATGGTTGACTCTTTCACACTCCTCCATGTTTAAGATTCCCTGGCAGAGCACAGAAAAGGACGACCTTCACATGGGGCCAGTGTGTGTGCGTGTGCGTGTGCGTGTGTGTGTGTGTGTGTGTGTGTGTACTTGCCTGTACCTTGTGTAAACCAACCCTTGACATAACACCTTTGCTGTGAGGACATTTTTGCTTTGTGAGGACATTTCTGCTGTGAGTTCATTGTGAGGACGACCACTTCCACTGTAGCTGGAATCCTGCAACTCACATAGCTATCACTAGAGGGTTTTAGAGAGCCAGACTATCACTTTAGATTGCAAAACACTCCAACTAACATCGTTTTTTTTATATAGTTTTGTTGGACCGGTCCCATATTACTAGGCAGATTTGATTACACACGTTTGATTTTAAAATTTCTCTCAATATTATTCAAACACAGGACACTGCTGGTAACCCGTTTGTGGGTTCCGTTTAAATTTTTGATCGTAACCTGTAGGTTACGGATCAATGTTCTCTAAAATGCAATACAGTTGACTCCATTCTTTTTCTGCAATTCAATCAGGTATTTGTAATCGGACATTGAATTCTCACACATGACCACAGCTAAACTATAGTCATATAATTCCTATAGTGGTTTTTGCTTGCTTTATCGAACATCTGTTGAATGGAGTTCTGTTTGCGAAAACCATGTGGTTGTGTGGGGCCAGTGCTTGCTGTAACAGTACAGTTGGAATCTCCGTTTCTAGGTTGGTCACTTGATGAGGACCCTTTATGACCAGTTTCAGGAGAGGGTTGTGAAAATGTTTTTGCCCAATGGGACCTGACTGTACATGACTTGTTACATTGCACTTGAGAATATACTTGACACCTTCTACATAGGCCAAAATTCCCTTCAGAACCTACATATGAAAAGATAATTTTCTGTTTTATTTTTTAACAAATTAAATGTACTCAATGAATTATGACATCCATTTTCATTAAACTGAACATTTTGAAACCACGCCTTCTTACTCGGAGCTCCCATGTTTGTTTGATCACCGAGAAGTCTCGCAATATGGGCCGTGCGATATCGCGTCATCTCGCGTGTCATGAAACAACACGACATTAACCTGTTAATAACAATTGGTGAGTCATCTGGCGAAAGCCAGCAGTAAATTTCTATGTAGATCTATAAATTATTCGTTTTTGTATGTCTACTGTCAACACAAATTTTCATTGCGAATGGCCATTTGTTCGTAGTTTTTTTGGTATTACGTAACCGATGCGTAACCTACACAATCGTTCACGTCTTACGTTGAGGCCTGGACGCTGTATTGCTCATATTTTGGAGACTTATATCAGCAACATATAGTCCAGCTAAATTAAACACCGTGTGGATTTTTTAAAATTCACTATTGTAAGGTTCCCCTATTTTAAAATACAAGTGAGATGTAAGACTTGATAGCAGAATACTTTTTTAATACAACTGTAGTATTTAGTATCCATTGTTGATTTAAAAAAAATAAAATCCTTTATGCATACTTTCCCCTTTTTTTGTGACATAATTGAATTAGGAACTTGATTTTGAATATCCCTCCAATCATGATTGCAGAGAATTGGTTCTGCATCTACAGTGCCGTGAAAAACTATTTGCCCCCTCAAGATTTCAGTTTTTTTTTTTTTTGGGGGGGGGGTGAATCTCAAAAGCAAAGGTTTAAAATCATGGAACCAATTTTAATATAACTCTGAGACAACCCAAAGAAATACAAAATGGATTTTTCAAATTACATTTCAATTTGTTATAACCCTATGCTCCTAGTTGTCACCCTACTGCTCCATTTTCTTCATATCTACAAGGCTTTAAATGACATTTCTTTCTAGGGAGAAAAAAATTGTAATCAGCACCTGAAACAGAAATCAGAAATATACTGGCATCCTCATTGAAAATTGTTCTGTGCTATATACACAGTAAAAGTATGACCATTCTCCTGTGCTATATACACACCAAAAACAATCTTACAGTGAATTTATCCTAATTCTCGTGAAAATATTTTACTTCACGTACTTTTAATCATTTTGCCATTTTACACGCAAGTTTTCTGAAAAAAAAAAAAAAATCTTAGTCTTTCTCTTCTGTTTTATGTAGAGAAGTTAAACCTTTCTTAAAATAAGTACAGTAACTTTTTTCCAACAAGAAACGATGAGAAATAATTCACTGAGTAAGATTTTGTGTTTATTCAGTGACCTGAAATCACGGTTTTTGCCTTGAATTATTTTCAGGGAGGTTCTAAAGAGACATGGTAACAGAACTATAGACACACTACTGCGATATTCTCTTGACAGTAGTACAGAACTGCCAACCTAAAACTTCAATACGATTCAAAAAAAAAAAAAATTGGAAAAAAACATCTAAATATCCAGATTTAGATTTATGTTAGCTTTATTATGTCCCGGTTGAAATGTACCTGTAACTCTTGTCTCGTCTTCTTTTTCTTCATCTGTAGAGTACAATAATATAAAGGACAAATTTCAAACTCCTGAGAATAAGGCAAAGATATAATTCTCAAAATCTATCTTTACGTTTATTGACACACCAACCTCTCCACAGTGATTTTTTTGTGATGCATCTAAGGACACGTTTAATAAACATTTGAAAAATTATTAAATAGCCTCACATATCTTAAAATCGAATTCTGTGCGAGATGCTTTGGTCCAAAAAGTCACAGAAATTGAAATATTCACCCATTTGGCGTGTTTTACGTCCTCAAAATGAAAGTGGGTGGAAAAAATAGGTTTGCTGACATTAGCAACAGTTTAATTCTGCCAGAAAATCCCATGGACAATTAAAAACTTACCCTAATATGATGAAATATCGAATATATCTTACCTCGATTAGTAGTAAGTTGTTTTCATTCGTTTTTCTTACAGTTCGCCACCGAAATAGCTTTTCACAAGCTTCGTCGCTTCTGCACCAAAATATATTGTTTTACACGATGCATTCACTTCCACCAAGGAAATCAATGCACCGCAAACCTCATGTTGAAGGGAAATTTAGATAACTTGCAAATTCGTCGCTTGAGATTCAAAAATAAAATATTATCTGAAGCAAAACAAACGTATCGTTCATACCAACATCACCAACTTGAACAATCGTTCATTTTAATATAAATAAAAATGGTCATTTACATGTGAATCCATGTAGTTCTGTACCTTCCGTACTAATTGAAAGCAACGTCTCATACAGGTTCATTCCCCTCCCCCACAAATGTCTACAAACTTCCAAAAGCAGTCACAGCAACTCTCCCCTCCCCACTTTGGTTTGATGACTGCACAGAAACTAACAGGTTGCATATAACAGAAATATAGTTTGAGCCACGTACTGAACCTAGTTTAGATTAGACTGATTGTGGTGTTTAGTACCTTTTTTTTTTTTTTTTTTTTTTTAAATTTCCAACATTTTATAGTCCTAGAGTCTGAGCTGAAAAGGGGAAAATATTGTTTGGTCAATCTGGTGCTTCCACCACATCATAAATTATTGCCCCCACGCCCACCGCACGGTATACCTTTGTTTTCCATACCACGTAAATAAATTTTTTAATAAAATTTTTTTTGCTTTGGATCAATGTTAAGGTTAAAATACATTAAAGTGAACACTGTTCATGTATATAAAGTCACTCTTAACAGGACATCACAGATCTCAAGCTGACCTATTCTATCTACAAAGGTAAAACTAAGCTATTTAGCTTGCAAATAAGTAGTTATATTTGAAGTACGAGTATTTATGCTACAGGTGGCACAGTGAAGCAGCCGTAAAGCGCTGGCCTCACAGTTCTGAGGGCCATGGTTCAGATCCTGGCTCGCTTTATGTGGAGTCTGCATGTTCTCCCCGTCAGACTGATTGGTCGATAGGACTTGCCTTCACTGATAGGTTTCCCTGGTTTGGGAAGCAGGATGACACGGCCCCGTTTTCATGTGGTTGGAATGTCCAGGGTGGCCAATGAAAGGTTGTAGATGTCTGTGAGGTATTGGATAGCCTTCGGTCCAAGGTGTTTCAAAATCACCGGGCATATCCCATCAAGCCCCAGCGCCTTGGAGTTTTTGGACGCTTTGATGGCCGCTCCGACTTGTGCTGCTGTGAAGTGAGGATGGTTTTCGCACGGCATTCCATGGAGGGAGTGCAACGTAGATCGAATGGAACGGTTGGAAGGTGGATGTTCAACGAATTATCGGTTGAAACGTTGACATGCGTCCCGGTTGTTTTTTTTGATTGGACCTCGTTAAATTAAATGGTAGCGTTGTCTGGCTGTTTGGTGGGATTGCTCAAGCTTTGATGGTAGGCCAGAGCTTTTTTTGGCCCCTGGAGGCTGGATTTTTCGATATGTTCAATCCACAGATTTTCATGGTGAGGAAATGTTTTTCACGTCGACAGGGGCATCCTCCAGGTTGGCTTTCATGAAAGCCGTAAAATCATCCCATTTCGCTTTTTTAAAGTTAGGGTAGGTGCGTTTTTCCGACTTGACGAATTCCGCTGATCTTTCGAGCGCAAACGTTATAGGGAGATAATCGGAGGCTAGTGAAGTCTCGACTGACCACAAGCAGCTGGCTAAGTGGTTGGAGCTCACGAGACGAATGTCGAGTGGCGGAGCTATCGTTGATGAGTCGTTTTCGTCAATAAGTTCCTCACCACAATAGTCACTGGGGATGTGGGGGTCCCACGCCGGGAAGTGACTGTTCAGCCAAGGACCAGGGTCTAGATGCCGGCGAGTAGGTGGCCGATTGACACAGAGTAGCCAGGCGGACAGGAAGATGCCCGCGTAATGTAAAAGTTGAAAATGGCTACTTTGGACAACCCGGACGGCCAGACACTGTTGTTCGATAACTGGGTCGTTTGTGGGTGGTGGCTGTACGACATGATAGTTCACGCTACGATGGATGATAAACGCCAGGCCTCCTCCAGCGTTCTGGTTGCGGTCGTTTCTTAGAATGGTATAGTCGCCAATCTTGTGTAGATTTGACCGCTGTGTTGGCTTGGTTTCTTGGACAGGGGCAAGGAGGATGTCGTTCTGCGACATATCTGCTATTTCCGGGGCCTTGGACGCTAGGCCATTGCACTTTAATTGCAGGATGCAGAAGGCGGATGGAACTTGTCGGTTTGGCAGTTTGCGGCGGGTGGTGGATGAGTGGCGCAACATGGCGCTACGTAGCAGACAGCCCAGTCCCGACTTGAGCTTAATTGCAAGCATCGAGTGAGGTGGCACCAACTGTTGCACTTGGTCTACCGAACAGATGTCATGTTTCCATGGATCGGTTTTGAGCAGATGCAGCAGAGCCAGGATGGGCCCGGGGTTGACCTCAATGCTGGCACCTATTAGCAGGATGCGGAGCAGCACGGCCGGCGTGGGCCATTCCGGGTGCCAAAAAATGGTTGACCATTCGTACTTGGGGGTTCGAGACTTTGGGCGACTCCAGGGGTGGAGAGGCGTGGTGCAGGCACATAGAGCCATCATGAATGAGCACCATAAACAAAAATATTAAGTCTCCTGGAGACACCCCACCTCCAAGCACTATCACCAACTTGATCATGTTTTCATACTTTCCGGGCAACCATGAGTCGAGCTCACCTGTGTGGTGTTATAATTTCGAGAGAATAACTACATTACCCGGCATGCTCAGTAGCTGGATATATAGTATATAGAGGATACGGAAGTCGCCTGGTTAACGGTACATGGTCGACAAGTTGTGAGTAAAGATTGAATCCTTGAAATACGCCTCGTCTATTTGTTTTACAAGATAAGACAACAACACGCAGCTACCAAAGCACTGACTGCAATATTGACCACTTATTAGTGTGCAGCAAGGAGGACGTGAGAGACGGGCTAGTTACAGTCTCCAAACACGTTCTGAACCAACAATCCAACACCCAACAAAAAAATGTAACTGTTTAGTTGCCATTATGATAGCAGACTCAATCCCCTACATGCCTCTGTCAGGGTGTTTTCTTCACCGGAGTGAGACATTAGGGTTCTAAATAACACGACCCCCTTTGTAACCGGACTACAGTGACTTTGACAGTGGGAATGAGAACAGTTATCTTACAAATAGCCAATAAAACACATCAGTATTAACAATGGTTTCAAAATCAATAACCTTCTTACAATGAGACAAATTAACTCAAGTATTCCTTTCTGCTATTTTTAAAGCTGTTGGCATGTTTGGTTGGAAAGAGTTCTATCCATTTTGAAAAGGCATCTATAATGACCAAACCCTTTTTTTTCCTTCACTTTGAATTCAATAGACTCATGGATAATTTTTAAACAGATATTTTGGTGTAAGGAACCGTCCTCTACATTGGCTCAAATCACCTTGTGTGTCTTGCACATGTCAAGCATGTTCTACAAAAAATGTTTTTTTGAATAAAAATTGAAGCTATAAATTGTAAAATGTTGATTGTATAGACTCATATCCCTCCTGTTTGAGATGTGACAAAATCATAGCTCAAAATGGCTGCCTATTTATAGGATATGTTTGTTGTTTGGTCATACATAGATGTCGTTTTAATATGTTGCCCATATCGTCTTAATCTGTCTTTTATCTAAATTTTGTCATTTATCTTTTTTTTCAATACACCTTCCTTTAGTATTCTATCAGCAAAAGCATTTCTCAATGAAATCATATCTTTGTTTGATGTATGTGTGAGGCATTTGCATACAGTAACAATTTTTTTGGCATTTGCATTGCAATAATTAAATCACTACGCTGAGTCTCTATGTTGCACTAAAACTGAGGTCATAAAATGACCTTTACAATCTAGTATCTACATAAAGGATTTGCTATAATCTGACACTAGTTCCTTCTTTATCTCACAAAGATTTTTCTGATTCTTCTGTCTATTTTAACAATGTCACTTTGAGGTCTTCCTCATACATTAATTTGGACAAAGGCGCAGTTATTGCTGAATAGTTTTTGTGGTTTTAGTACATTAAGTACAATTTTTTTCAATCATCTAAAATTGTTCTTCCTGCGCTAAAAGGTTGTCCTAAGCTCTTGTTGTTAACTTGTTCTTGCTAACGTTGTGTCCCTCCTGTGCTAAATGTTTTAACAGTACTATTGTATCACTTTGCAAGTTTCCTTGTGGGGTCATGCAAGCAAAACAGCATCTTCGTGAAGTAGAATTTAATTGCCACTTCATAGTTAAAATGTGGACATACTAGCTGTCATAACTTGTGAATAAATTATTGGCCTTTCACAGTATACTTGAGGTAATCTGGTAAATGTGTATTTTTCCCTTCAAATGCAAATGCAACTCAATCGATTACTGTAAAAACGTTTTTATCTTGTCTTAATTAATTCAGCAATGTGTATGTTTGTCTGGGACACAAGGTGCTCGCTGTGTTAACAGCAGCATTTACTGCTTTGAGGTCTTGAGCCGTTCTCCAACCTTTTGATGGGGTGCCTTTTTTTTTTCTCAAAATTTGTGTTGCAGGGAGAGTCTGGACATTCAATTATTACCCCTGCACTATCTAATGACTCAATAACTGTCTTTATGCCGTCTAATGCATCTGGTTTTAATGAATATTGTTTCATAAATAGCCTATATTCTGTTTTCGGTCTAATTTGTACAGGTTGCGTTCCCCTAATGAGTCCCACATCTGGTAGTCCTATTGCATATGCAGACTTCTTTCAAAAATGTTTTTCCTCTTGCTCTGTTAAGAGGTAAGAGTTGATACTGCGTCACTTTTGATGAAGGTGATGGTCTGCACTAACCTCTACTTTTCAATTTTTCTCCATCTAGTTTCAAATTAGTTGCTGTTTGGTCTCTTTTGACGAAACCTCACAACCACTCTGAGTGTGTGTCATATGGTTTAAACAGTGACACATGTGGCAGCATTAAACCTCTGTCTCCCAAGCCCCGTGGGAGTCTGAACCTTGTGGCTGCCGTCTCCAGGTTATCTGTGTGCATATAATCAACCATTTATTTTTTTCTTTTTTCTGGGGTGTATTTGTTGTTTGTTCTCGTAATGAAAATCCTCTACACTAAATAGTCAGGTCGCACCATTTTGTGTGTCTGGGTTGATTATTTGGATCCTTGGTTACAAGTCACCTAACTTGGTGACAAGTTGGTCATTCGTGCAGCAGTCTGCGCGGGAGATTGTAGTCCTCCCAGTCTTTATGACCATTTCAAGTCAGTTCCGTCTGATCAAGTCATTCTGTGTGGTGGTGCAAGTCAGGGTAGAGGGGTGTGGTTGGTTTTTCTCTATTCATTATTGTGTTCTTTCCATTTTCTGCCTCCTTCCTCTCATGTAACCACCATTAGGTATCGTCATTTTTAGTAAGGTCACCTGTATTTCTACAATCTGTCATTTTTCAACTGAAATATTTTTAGTGAATTAAGTTGGCCAGCGGAATTTTATTTTGTTATATATTTCTGTAAATATTTTGTCTTATCTGGGCTTTGTGCTTCAACAAATTTGTAATCCCTGCAAGTTAAGTTGTCCCTTTCCTTTTGTTTATTAATATTTTACCCCATTTTGCGAATTTGGAGCCAACACACTACACCTAGTGTGTACTACGGTTGGCGTTTTTGTATTAGACAAGGTGACTGTTAAATACTCTTGCTTGGTATTCCTCTGGCTTCTACCCAGAAGGGCGGATGAATCTTGCCTTTGCATCCAAACAAGTCGTCACTTCCTATCCTGCCTCTCAAACACTCATTTACACAATCACACACGGTTTATACTGCAGTTTTATTAGATGTTATTTTATACAGAATGCATTTTCCACGGAATTTAAGTACGTACACGAGTCCGGCCTCGTTACATGGAATTTAACTTTAACCTATACAGACGAGTCCGCCCTCATAACGGTCCACGGAATTTAAGTGCACATGAGTCCACTCTCGTTTACCTTTTAATGTACAGACGAGTCCGCCCTCGTTACGCGGAATTTAACTGTGCTTCCTACATGTTACGTTCGTGTAGACTGCGATGCACCTTTGCGCAGATTTCCCGTCGACAATCACTCCTTGTAAGAAAATTGTTCTTACGAAGACGTCTTCTTGTCAGTTGGATTTCCGTCAACCCTCAGATCCCAGTTAGAGAGTTCGAGGACCAGTCCCTTAATGGGTCTGTGTTGCCGTGGCCACGGTCTTCCTGGAGGTCGACTCTGAAGCTGGGATCCTTGGGTATCTTGGAATGCGGCTCAAAGGACCAAGAAAATGTTAGGTTTATCACCTAACTTGCTTGAATAGTTGCACAAATAACGTACAAGAAGTCGTCTTTCTTCTGATCAGGAGGACATGAGAGACAGGCCAGTTACAGTCTCCAAACACGTTCTGAAGCAGCCTCTCGTACTTTTTATTTTATTGTTTTTTTATTAGAAAACAATGTCAAAAGGAGGGGTGAATAGATGAAATGAACAAAGGTACAGTTTTGGTGATGATGTGGCACATTCTTTGGTTATGATGGAGTTGTCCTTGGCCACTTGTTGGAAGATATTGTTGCATCTGTGTGTAGGAGCTCGTCCTGTGAACAAGCCTCTTCGAAGCAAGGATGATACTTTGGCTTTGTTGCAAGTGCATAATAAATATATTAACGATAACTAACACCGAGTGACGTTTACCTTCATACTTAGGAAGGTCACACGCGTTTGCAATTCATAACACTCATCACGCATGATGTGTTGATGCACAATCTCAATTTTCAGGCCTCTATCTCAATACGTTCATGAAATATTGAGAATTACGCTTAAAAAAGGCTTTAGTGGCGGTGACCTTTCGTACTTGGCAAGGTCACATGCGTTTGTAATTTGGAACACTCATCGTGCCTGATGTGTCGATGCACAATCTCAATTTTATAGCCCCTAGCTCAATGCGTTCATGATATATTGAGAATTAGGCTTAAAAACAGACCCAGTGACGTTGACCTTCATAATCAGGAAGGTCACACGCGATCGCAATTCGGAACACTCATTGCACATGTGTCGATGCACAATCTCCACTTTCAGGCTTCTCGCTCAATATGTTCATGAGATATTGAGAATTATGCTTAAAAAAAGGGCCTTAGTGGCGGTGACCTTTCATGGCGGTGACCTTTCATACTTGGCAAGGTCACATACATTTGCAATTTGGAACACTCATTGCACATGATGTGTCTTGGGACAATCTCAATTTTCTGGCCTCTAGCTCAATGCACTCATGTCTTCGTGCAAACACAGTCTGGTTAAGCTTCGGCCGCGAGCCGGCAAGAAAGCGACACATTTGTGCAGTCCGATCATCGCTGAATATCGCTCAACAGAGAATAAATGTCAATCGTTCACACGTAGCAATGTTATGCTAGCGAAGAACGTCTCATTCATTTCTACGAGACGTGTATTGAAAATCAAATATAGGGCATATGTTCATGCAAACACAGTCTGGTTAAGCTTCGGCCGCGAGCCGGCAAGAAAGCAACACGTTTGTGCAGTCCGATCATCGCTAAATATCACTCAACAAACAATAAGTGTGTCAATCGTTCACACGTAGCAATGTTATGCTAGCGAAGAACGTCTCATTCATTTATACGAGACGTGTATTGAAAATAAAATATAGGGCATATCTTCGTGCAAACATATCTGTTCCGGTTGATATTAGATGGATTTAGTTGATGATGCGGTCTTCCACAAAGTTTGATCCATCGCAGGCATATTTCGTACTGGGTCTTCGGTTTTGGAAAGGGTACAAATCGAACTCCACCATCTAGCCTTTCAGGATACCTGTCGTCACTATTGCAAAGTCCGTGACTACACCTCTTAACCATATCTATTGTTAAAGAACCCAAATACGCGATAAAACGCTAACAAAACCTATACTGGACCATGCAATGTTGTCTGAGAAAATGGCGGGAGCAAAAAGGGGTGTGGTTTATGCAGATCTCTGGCCTCTGATTGGTCAGTGACGCGGATTGCGCAATATCCACGGAGGGGTCAATTCTATGAGGCTTTGAGGTCACATAACTGAAACAGCCAATGAGAAAATTCCCTGGCCTTGACCAATCAGAAAATTTGATTAAATTTCACCTGTAGTACCCAAAAGCGCCACAGGGGACATGTGTGTACTCATAGGTTCTGAGGTTTCTCGCTCTCTGAGGATATTCTCTGAAACTTTTACAGAGCATTTATTAGGACTAATGGAGCTCATTTAAGCATTATCTTTGTGAGGACCAGCAGAAATGTCCTCACAAAGCGAAATGTCCTGACAGCATAGGTGTTTTGCCAAGGGTTGATCCACACAAGGATAGCAATACAAGTGCGTGCGCACACACACACACACACACACACACACACACACACACACACACGTCCCGCATGTAGGGCTCAGAGTAGTCAGACTCCACGTCATTCCCGTCCGGAAAACCATCAGAATATTCGACATTATTGACAGCCCCAGGTTCAAATCTGTATGGACCTATTTTTCTGTCTTCCTGATCAACCGATATTTCTATTTCTTCATCAGATGAGGATAAATCCAAGAAATTAGCGCTGACAATAACTGTAGGAACATAACTGAGCACATGACATGTCACATCGCACACATAGGTTATGTGACTCGCCAAAATCTCAGCGATCGGGAACATTCAAAATTGCTTATATAAACCTTAAATCATATCTGATGAAAATCTTTATTTTAAAGTTACAGTACCAATGACATGACCTACCTGATATATTATTTTCAACGTGTGGACTTCCCCTTTCAGTATATATTTTGGTACATGTCAAACAAGTTACCACTAAACCAAAAAGACCCAGCATTCAGGGCATACACATTATGATTGTCAACATGGTCCTTGAAAAGGAAAGTATTCAATAGCATCCACTTCCAAAAAAGGCCGGTTTAATTTGTTAAAAACTTGCTCAGAGTGGTAGCCTCCCTCATTGATGATGTTAGGAAACTTTTCCTCCATGGAAAGATTTGCAGCACCATACAGAGGCACGCTTCAGAGGCTGTATTGTTTTAAAAAATTTTCAAACCATTTTTTGCTGGGCGAAAGCCTTGTCCTCGTGTGAACAAATCACAATGCAGCCTGCATTTTCACAATCCTCTTATCACCTGGAGTTACCACTTTTTGCTTCCCTATGAAGTTTTTTGCAGCAGTTTTACATATATTTGCTTCATCTTTCTTGACGGACTGCACTGCAGATAATAATGGCGTGCCACAGATGCATAACAACCCTCTGATCATATCCACTTTTTCTTTTCTTCTTTTTCTTTTGGCTTGTCCCGTTAGCGGTCACCACAGCGTGTCATCTTTTCCATATCTCCTGCATCCTTCTCTCTTAACACCCACTGTCTCCATGTCCTCCCTCACAACATCCATCAACCTTTTCTTTGGTCTTCCTCTCGCTCTTTTACCTGGCAGCTTCATCCTCAGCACCCTTCTACCAATATACTCACTCACCTCTGAACGTGTCATCATCTTCCTCTTGGATGCTGCAGAGGAAGTGTTCGCAGGGGCACAAAGCTTAGGTGGTATTGTAACTACTTAATCAAGAGTTATGTCTAAAAAAGGAAGCGCTTAAACAAAAGTTATCGTGACCATAACCCTAATGTACAGTATGTATGCGAGACAGTCAACAGCATGGACAAGAGTGGCTCGACAAAGGAAAGGGTGGGACAAGGGAACAAGGGAAGTTCTTGGGTGAGGCTTCGATGATGCGCAATCAGTCTGCTCATGGGATAAAGCCACTCGTGCTCTCGTCGGTCGATGTTGCGCCGGAAACCAGTCATGCACCTTGTATCAATGCATCTTTTTGAAATAAGACGATATGGCTGTATTTTTTTTTTCTTCACACCTATTTATTTATTGGGGGGGGTTAAAAACCCACAAAACACTGACGCCGCAAAACGTGAAGCGCGAAGTGGCTCGGGAACCCTGTATTTGTATTTTAGTGTATTTTTTTTAGAATTACTGAGCATGGCTCTAACCTACTTAAGGAAAATTAAGGGCGTTGAGCCCAAGCAGGCATAGGCTCTGCCATTGCAGTATCTATTCATATGTAATACGTAAATGTAAACATAAACATTTTAAATCTTATTACAGACAAATGAGGTCAACCAAGGGGATGCCTTGGAGCATAACTTTAATGCGATGCATGTAGCCCTGATGTTCCCTGTCACTCACCTGTTGGGTGGCTGGCCTCAGCAACAGGTAAGCGTGGGCAAACAATCACAAAGTCTGCTTTAAGAGAGTCATAAAGTTAGACACTGTCCTTTACAGGCCGCTCAGAAGTCCATGTTGTCTACTTGGTCAAAACTGTACAAGGTCTTCGCACGCTGTTCGGCACTTGTAGTTACTGCCGAGGAGAACGTCTGCTGTGAGGAGCTGTGCGTCAAAATGGCAGCCACTGTGGATCGGAATTTTCTTACAGTAAGACAAGTTTTTTTTCTTTTCACCAAAATCACATTTTATGGATGGAAATGATAAAAATTAAATTTCTTCAATATGCAGGGATGACAATTTTCCGCAGATTCATAGAATTCCAAGTTTTTTCAGATTGAATTGTCATTTTTGTGAAACTGTAAATCCGTTGAGAAAATTGTGTGTGTGTTGGGTACGGCTTGACGCGGGCCGAGGCTGTGATCAAGACCGGTCGGCAGCATCTATTGACAATGCTCGTCGTGAAATTGCATTGCTATCTGTTTGCATTAAATTTGGTGTTTATAATAACGACAACATTCCCATTTCCGGCAGCATTTTGGCAGTATTTCGTCTGTATTTTCGCTCTGTTAAAATTTCATAGAGGAGC
The DNA here is from genome assembly GCF_019802595.1 of Syngnathoides biaculeatus. NCBI lineage: Eukaryota > Metazoa > Chordata > Actinopteri > Syngnathiformes > Syngnathidae > Syngnathoides > Syngnathoides biaculeatus. Next base: position 6,061,921 of record NC_084653.1, on the reverse strand, counting down.
ATTCTGTTTACTACGGCATAGTTATAACTTATATGCATACGTGCGCATATGTTATCAAGCATTCTTCATGTTTGCCAATGTGGTGAAAGTCTTGGATTAAAAAGATGAAGACCGTGCCAGGGAAATAGATCAAAATCACGGGCTAAAAAACTGTTTCAGATGGGCATGACTTGAAAAAAGTGTAACCCTGCAGATAGGACCGAAAACTGTATCAACCAGGGATGAGAATTTTCCGCCGATCGGCAGATTTCCAACTTTTTCAGACCAAAATGACCATTCTCGAGATAAGCGCAAATCCGTTGAGAAAATTTCAGGGGGGGTAGGGGTAGGGTATCGTGCGCCTGCCTCTCGGTGGTGGGCTTGTGGGGGAAAAAAATGCTTCACACCAACACTGTCCGACAGTAGTTGCATATCTTAAACGACAGTGCCATGTAAAAGTATTGTCCCCCTATGCCATATCCTTTTTTTATTTTTGCATAGTTTCCCCAGTTACGATTATCAACCAACTGTAAATAGACACAAATCAAGTAGATAAACTTAAAAGGCTGTTTTTTAAGTATTTCATTTATTAAGGAAATAAAACGAATCCGTTACCTCTCCCTGTGTGTGTGTGTGTGTGTGTGTGTGGTGTGTGGGGGGGTGGGGGTGGAATAATTATACCCTTGTTAAATCATGAGTTTTTGGTTAATTTTCACAGATCAAAGCCAAGCTTGATTACCTCAAGACCCGTTTAACCAAGAAATCATTATTTAGTCCTGACAAAATCAAGTCAGACAAACGATCTAAAAAAACCTGCAACAGAATTAGTCTATTCAAATAAATTCCAGAAGAGTTGAGGAATAATTAAAATTTATCAGTCTGCAAAGGTTTACAAAAAGAGGACCACAGATGCATTATTTGCCTTGAGGATGCTAATTGAAAAGTACAGAGAAGGTCAGAAGGAGCTACATAGTCTTTGTGGATCTATAGAAAGCCTATGACAAAGTACCAAGAGAGGAGCTGTGGTACTACATGCGCAAGTCTGGTGTGGCGGAGAAATACGTTAGAATAGTACAGGACATGTATGAGGGCAGAAGAACAGGGGTGAGGTGTGCAGTAAGTGTGACAGAGGAATTTAAGGTGGAGGTGGGACTGCATCAGGGATCAGCTCTGAGCCCCTTCCTGTTTGCTGTGGTAATGGATAGGCTGACAGATGAGGTTAGAGTGAAATCTCCTTGGACCATGATCTTCTTTTCCTTTCGGCTTGTCCCGTTAGGGGTCGCCACAGCGTGTCATTTTTTGCCATCTTAGCCTATCTCCTGCATCTTCCTCTCTAACCCCAACTGCCCTCATGTCTTCCCTCACCACATCCATAAACCTTCTCTTTGGTCTTCCTCTCACCCTTTTGCCTGGCAGCTCCATCCTCAGCACCCTACCACCAATATACTCACTCCCTCTCCTCCAAACCATCAAAGTCTGCTCTCTCGAACCTTGTCAGCAAAACATCCAACTTTGGCTGTCCCTCTAATGAGCTCATTTCTAATCCTATCCAACCTGCTCACTCCGAGTGAGAACCTCAACATCTTCATTTCTGCCACCTCCAGTTCTGCTTCCTGTTGTTTCTTCAGTGCCACCGTCCCTAATCCGTACATCATGGCCGGCCTCACCACTGTTTTGTAAACTTTGCCCTTCATCCGAGCAGAGACTCTTCTATCACATAACACACCAGACACGTTTCGCCACCTGTTCCAACCTGCTTGGACCCATTTCTTCACTTCCTTACCACACTCACCATTGCTCTGGATTGTTGACCCTAAATATTTGAAGTCCTCCACCCTCGCTATCTCTTCTCCCTGTAGCCTCACTCTTCCCTCTCTACTTTTCTCATTCACGCACATGTATTCTGTTTTACTTCGGCTAATCTTCATTCCTCTCCTTTCCAGTGCATGTCTCTATCTTTCGAATTGTTCCTCTGCATGCTCCCTGCTTTCACTGCATATCACAATGTCATCTGCGAACAGACCGAAAGGAAAAGAAGAAGATATCATGGTCCAAGGAGATTTCACTCTAACCTCATCTGTCAGCCTATCCATTACCACAGCAAACAGGAAGGGGCTCAGAGCTGATCCCTGATGCAGTCTCACCTCCACCTTAAATTCCTCTGTCACACCTAAGGCACACCTCACCATTGTTCTGCTGCCATCATACATGTCCTGTACTATTTTAACATACTTCTCTGCCACACCAGACTTACGCATGCAGTACCATAGTTGCTCTCTTGGTACTCTGTCATAGGCTTTCTCTAGATCCACAAAGACACAATGTAGCTCCTTCTGACCTTCTCTGTACTTTTCCACTAGCATCCTCAAGGCAAGTGCATCCGTGGTACTCTTTCTAGGCATGAAACCATACTGTTGCTCGCAGATACTTACTTCTGTCCTGAGTCTAGCCTCTACTACTCTTTCCCATAACTTCATTGTGTGGCTCATCAACTTTATTCCTCTATAGTTCCCACAGCTCTGAAAATCCCCTTTGTTCTTAAAAATGGGAACTAGAACACTTTTCCTCCATTCTTCAGGCATCTTTTTGACCGCTAGTATTCTGTTGAACAAGTTGGTCAAAAACTCCACAGCCATCTCTCCAAATTGCTTCCATACCTCTACCGGTATGTCATCAGGACCAACTGCCTTTCCATTTTTCATCCTTTGTAGTGCCTTTCTGACTTCCCCATTAGTAATCATTGCCACTTCCTGGTCCTTCACACTTGCCTCTTCAACTCTTCCTTCTCTCTCATTTTCCTCATTCATCAACTTCTCAAAGTACTCTTTCCATCTATTTAGCACACTACTGGCACCAGTCAACACATTTCCATCTCTATCCTTAATCACCCTTACCTGCTGCACATCCTTCCCATCTCTATCCCTCTGTCTGGCCAACCTGTAGAGATCCTTTTCTCCTTGACCATGATATTCACAGATATTGTTAAATACAGTGAAAGTAGGGAGCAGTTGGAGGAACTATTAAAAAGATTGAGTCATGCACTGAAAAGGAGAGGAATGAAGATTACCAGAAGTAAAACAGAATATATATGTGTGAATGAGAGGGGTAGAGGGGGAAGGTTAAAGTTAGAGGGAGAAGAGATAGCGAGGGTGGATGACTTCAAATATGTGGGGTCAACAATCCAGAGCAATGGCGAGTGTGGTAAAGAAGTGAAGAAATGGGTCCAATCAGGTTGGAATTGCTGGCGGAAGGTCTCTTCTGTGTTATGTGACAGAAGAGCCTCTCTCTAGGATGAAGGGCAAAGTTTATAAAACAGTGGTGAGGCCGGCTATGATGTACGAATTCAAGACTGTGGCACTAAAGAAACAACAGGAAGCAGAACTGGAGGTGGCAGAATTGAAGATGTTGAGGTTCTCGCTCGTGAGCAGGTTGGATAGGATTAGAACTGAGCTCATTAGAGGGACACCTTAAGTTGGATGTTTTGGAGACAAAGTTAGAGAGAGCAGACTTCTATGGTTTGGACATGTCCAGAGGCGAGAGAGTGAGTATATTGGTAGAAGGGTGCTGAGGATGGAGCTGCCAGGCAAAAAGAGTGTGAGGAAGACCAAAGAAAAGGTTGATGGATGTTGTGAGGGAAAGCATGAGGACACTGGGTGTTCGAGAGGAAGATGAACGAGATAGGTTTAGATGGGAAACGATGACACTGTGTGGCGACCCCTAAAGGGACAAGCTGAAAGGAAAAGAAGAAAAAAGGTTTACAAAAAGCCATTCATAAATTAGGATTTAGGATACCAGCGAACAATAGGGAGAGTCATCACCCTCACATGAAATCATGGAACATTAGTGAACCTTCTCAGCAATAGCTGGCCTACATAGCTTACCCAAAGAGAACAGCAATGACTCATCCAGGAGTCCACAAAGAAACTCTTCTGGAACTGCAGGCCTCCCTCGTCTTAGTAAAGGTTAGAGTTCATGATGCAACAATAAGGAAGAGACTGGGCAAAAATGGCATCCATGGCAGAGTTCCAAGGTGTAAGGCACCGCTGACCAAAAAAGAACATAATGGCTTGTCTTATTTTTGTTAAAAAAAAAAAAAAAGTCTTTTATTGACAAGTTGAAAGTGGAGCTCTCTGGTAGGTCGATGTCTCGTGACATCTGGACAAAATGTAGTACGGCATTTCAGTAAAAAAAAAAAAAAATCATACCAACAGCTCTTGTCCATAGGTGAGGTTGGGAACGTAGATCGACTGGTAAATTGAGAGATAAGCCTTTCGACTGAGCTCCCTCTTTACCACAGTGGACCAATACAAAATCCGCATCACTGCAGACCAATCCACCTCTCGATCTCCCAGTCCATTCTTCCCTAACTCGAGAACAATATCCCAAGATACTAGAACGTTTCCACTTGGGGCAAGATCTCATCCGTGACCCAGAGAAGGCACCCCACCCTTTTCTGCCTGAGGACCATGATCTCAGATTTGGAGGTACTGCAACTCTGCTGCGAACTGCCCTAATGAGCGTTGGAGGTCACTGCTTGATGAAGCCAACAGAAGAACCACATCATCTGCAAAGAGCAGAGATGCAATGCTGAGGCCACCTAACTGGACACCTCTGCACCTAGGCTGCATCTAGAGACTCGGTCCATAAAAGTTATCAACAAAATCATTGACAAAGGCCAGCCTTGGTGACATCCAACTCTCACCAGAAATGAGTCAGACTCAAACTCTTGACACCGGTCCTACAAGAGCTGTTCAGCCCGTATCAGGGACTTGTACCCCGAACTTCCAAAGGACCCCCCCACTCCCACACACAGGACATGCTGAGGTACATGATTAAACACTTCCAAATCCACAAAACCCATGTAGACTGGTTGGGCGAACTCCAGTGCATCCCCGAAGATCCTGCCAAGTGTGTAGAGCTGTTCCATGACATGACGAAAATCACATTGCTCCTCCTGAATCTGAGATTAAACTTCCGATCAGACCCTCTTCTCTAGCACCCCCGAATAGACCTTACCATGGAGGCTGAGAAGTGTGATCCCCCTGTAGTTGGAACACAATCTCCGGTCCCCCTTCTTAAAAAGAGGGACGACCATTCCAATCAGCCAATCGAGAGGCTCTGCCCCCAATGTCCAATGTTGCAGAGGTGTGTCAACCAGGAGAGCCCCACAACATCCAGGGGCTTTATGAACTCTGGGCCTAGCCACCTAGAAGCTTTTTCACCACCTCGGTGACCTCAACCCCAGAGATAGGGGAGCCGCCTCAGAAAACCCAGACTAGGTTTCCTCATGGGAAAGGCGTGTCTATAAGATTGAGGTCTTCGAAGTCCTCACTGTCATTGCCTATGGGTGACCATGCATTGAAGTCCCCTTAGCAGAATGAATGAGTCCCCAGAGGGAGCTGTCCCCAGCACTCCAAGGACTCCAAAAAGGGTGCATACTTTGAACTGTTTAATGTGTAGGCACAAACAGCAGTTAGGACCTGTCCCCTCCCATCTGAAGGCGGAGGAAGGCCACCCTCCACCCTCCCATCCACTGGGGTGAACCCCAATGTACATGCGCCAAACCAGAGGGGCAATAAGGATACCCACACCTGCTCAGCACCTCTCACTGTGGCAAACTCGAGTGGAACAGAGTCTAACCCCTCTTAAGATTGGTACCAGAGCCCAAGCGGTGTGTAGAGACGAATTAGACTATCTAGTCAGAACTTGTCGACCTCACACACCAGCTCGGGCTACTTTCCTGCCAGCGATGTGACATTCCATGTCCCCAGTTTCTGTAGCCAGGGATCTGATCGCCAAGGTCCCTGCCTTCGGCTACTGTCCAGCTCATATTGCACTTGCCCCCTATTGGCTGTCTCATAGGTTGTGAGCCCATGGGAACGGGACCCCGTGTTACCATTCAGGGCTTTGCCTGACCGAGCCCCATAGGTGCAGGCCCGGCCGACAGGTGCTCGCTTTTGAGCCCAACATCCAGGCCTGGCTCCTGAGCAGGGCCCTGGTGGCCCATGTCTGGGCAAGGGAAACCTGAATCCATTTTTGTATACCATCTTTTTGCCATGCTTTGTCTGGTCCCTCACCTTGAAACTGTTTGCCATGGGTGACCATACCAAGGGTGTGAAGCCTCAGACAACTTATCTCCTAGGATCATCGGGACATAAACACCTCCACCACGATAAGTGATCACTCGAGGAGGCATGTGAACCTTAATTGTAACGCCCATCTCATCAACCACTAGCCTTTAGAAACAAGTATACCTGCGGTATTGAGCTCGTGCACCTATGTCTTAAAATCACGTGACATTGCCATATTGCCGGTCTAACAAAGCATTGTTGCAAACTTAATTCCGTTGAGACGAAACGAAAATGTCTTATAGCACGACACCCAGAATTTTGTCCGATACTGTTAAACATTTAGAAGTTGACAATAAACAAAAGTACATGGAAAAATGAGAGGTACTTGGCATAGAGGATCCATCTTTAATGCCGAAGTCGATGTTTTCGCCGATAAGAAATTGGACTGTTAATTCGCTTCCGCTTGTCTTGGACAACTGGATATACACATGTATCTGATAAGTAAGTCATCGAGATTTACACGGAAAAGTTCGAAAGTGTATAAAAGTCTGGCCACATACAAATACTTCGTTGCTGCATCTGTTCTCAATCAAGAATAAATCCCACATAGTGATGGACTCACTCAGATTTTTTCAATACAAATACCATTATTGAAATAAATGACCGCTTGTTTTACATAAACTTGCATTTGTGAACTATGACTGGGGGAAAAATTTTTTGCCTCTGTTCACGGTGTATTGCTGCCACACGTTTACCTCTGTAAACCTCTCTGTGACAGTTTATTTTTTAAAATACTCACTGTTCTCAAATGAGTGAACTTGGCATCGTAAATACTAAAGAATAATTCCTATCTGAAATGAAATGATCGCTACACAGGTATGTATGTGTATTTCGTTGTGCACCATCCATCTCGTTTAATTACCAAAATCCATGGATCCTTTCTTGTCTTTTTAGCTGATATTCCATAGAATGATCTCTTTGAAGAACTGTCTTGTCTCTTGGGACAACCAACAGCACAATAGGTCTTGGGCATTGGGAAAAATGTTCTCTATTTCTACCGACTCCCGAGCAGCTCTGTTTGACCAGCAACCCATCGATCTTTAATGGTCACCTTTTATTCTATAGAATTACCTATGAAGAACTTTATCATTTGTTGTAACAACCAACAACACAACAGGTCTCGGGCAATTGAAAAATCTGCTCTGGTTCAACAACTTCAGCACTGCCGAGCAGCTAGTTTTGATCAGCAATGTGGCACCGTGCAAACTGTGACGTCACGTACACGATCTCTAACGGACTCAATCCCAACAGTGGCGAATCAGAGCTCCCCCCCCCCCCCCCCACCAGTTTCATCAATGAAAAATGTGAAGAAAGTAATACAAGCATAATCATTGAGAGATGGCAGACTGATCATGGAATTGAGCTTGAATATTACAATTCATTGGTACCCCCTTCTAAATGAGGTATTGCATCTCATGGGGGTTTATCCCACCTAAATAAATTTGAACAATGTAAATTAAAATTCCACGATGACAAACTGGCTGGTCCAACAGAGCAAGAATGCATATTACATCATACAAAGGAAGTTTTCATGTAATAACCAGCTTAAAAAACATGTCCATCAGGTCCAATCAGAAGCCCTGGCTGACCGGGTAAGTCCACAGTCTCCTGAAGGCCCAGAATATTACCTCTATTGACTGTCTTCATTCCACTTGGAGCAAAAGAGAGAGTTTTAACCAAACACCAGAAGGTTAAAAGGATGAGGTGAGTCTTAGGACAGCCAGGGCCAACCTGTCACGTGACAAAAGAAGCTAAGAGGCAGTACCCCACCGCAATCATTCCGGTCCCAAAGAAGTTATCCCACTCCTGCTACAATGATTACCGTCCGGTTGCACACACTCCCTTCATTATGAAATGTTTCGAGCGGCTGGTTGTGGAGCATATCAAATCCTCACTCTCTCCACGTTGGACCCCTAAAAGTTAGCATATTGGTCCAACCACTTGACCAATGATGCTATCACCACTGCCCTCCACTCAGCCCTCACCCACCTGGAGACCGAAGACTCACACGTCAGAATGCTGTTCGACTTTAGCTAAGCATTAAACACCATCGTCCCCCAGCAGCTCATCCTGAAACTAGACCGACTGGGACTCAACACCTCCCAGTGGAACTGGTTGTTGGACTTCCTGTCGAGGAGACCCCAGGCAGTCCAAACACCATCATGCTGAAAGAACCAACATTGATTCTAGACCAGAAATTAACCACCTTAAGCACTGGGTTCTCCTTTCCCTTACAGCACTGTTACATTATCCAGTGATTGCAGCTCTAGTTAGAATTAGTCACATAGGTCTATGTTACTAAATTGGTTATAGTCTCTGTAATATAATGTACAATGTGCATATTTTAGACAGACCAGTTGATTTACGTTTTATTTATTTCTCAATTCTTTATTATAGCACTGGTCTGAGAAGAACGCTGTTAATGTTGTATGTCATGTCTGTATACCATCTGACTGAAGTTACTTGAACTAAAACAAATAACCATAATTTGAAATTTTATTTTTAAACCCAAATGAAACCACTTGACTAACGTTTATGCTTATTTTCCGAGTTTTAAAAAACATATTGTTCCTTCAGGTTCCATTGACGTTGACAGCTTTTGCCTCCATCCTTCAAGTCATGATGGAATGTGTGGACTTCTCTCCTTACATACCACAGTTCCAACAGAAACTCAAATGTATGTTCACTTATTTTCTTTCTCTTTTCAAAACTTTTGATGTACAATTTACTTGACCCTTTTTTTCTATCACAACAAGCTTGCTCCTCTCCAACAGTCAGTGTTCAACTTCCTCTTCCTACAGCTCCACACACTCCAATAAACTGGAGCAGGAAGAGAAACAGGGCCCTTGGGAACCTGTCCACCTTACAGTCCCTGTTGGTTCAGTGTCTGGATATTTATTTGGCAGGGGAAGACATTCCTTCAGAGGCCACGGGCATGGCACTGCTCTCGGCTTTGTCTCTAATCTTTACCAACCTGGTGATAGCTAATGCTGTAAAAGAGACTCTGACCTCCCTAATCCCACCTCTTTCAAGCCTCTACAAGCAAGCAGCCAGCGAGCAGCCTAGATTTACGACAGCAATTCTTTCCAAGGTTGGATCTTTTGTTTGACCTGTAATTTGTAACTATCTGTTAAAATTAATGGTTTCCCCCCACCCTGCAGATGGAGAGACTTCTGGGTGAGGTCTTTTGCTGCATTCAAAACTGCTCCACCTTGGCCACTGACAATGAACTCCTGGCTCTGCTTTCACCGCTACTTTCTGTGCTGTTCCCACATAAGAATAAGCAGCACCGCAAAGCTGTCACCTACTTCTGGAATTCCACCTTTGCTAAAGCAGTTGGCCTGATCTATCCAGCTGAGCTCAGGTGAAAACAATCACCTCGTATTGTGGTCTGGAAATCGCCATAAAATAACAGTTTGCTCCAAAAATCTGAGGTTGTACCAGAACAATTACAGAGTTCATACGCGGCGCTAAAAGTCCCTAAAAGCCCCTAAATTTCTGAGGGTCCATTTAGGGGCCCCTAAAAGTCCTTAAAATTCACAGAAAACCGGTCAAGCTCTTAAAAAGCCTTAAATTTAAAAAAAATCAGAGGGAGGACCTCGACCGCCAAATTTCTCCCTTAAAAAAACAAAAAATTCACTCAGTCACTGTGTTCACAACCTTTTTCTTATAGTCGCCATCTTGTTGATATTCCATTGTTTGTTTTTGTGAGTAGGCATTTCACTTCGTCTTCGAAGCGTAGTTCTTTGATCGATCCAATAAGAATACTTGTATCATGGGGAAGTGCATTTTTCAAGATGCTTGGGTTGAAAGTAAAGAGTTTGGGAGCTGGGTTCGTCGAGATCCAAAAGATCGGCACATGTTCTACTGTCATCTGTGCAAACAGAGTTACCAGCTTGGAAAGATGGGCGTCAAAGCACTGGAGTCGCACCAGAAAAACAGAAGACACGCAGTTTTGGAAAAGACGGTCTCATCTTCTGTTTAGTATGAATCTGTTTCTGTCAAAATATCAAGATAGTGAAGCATCGACTTCAGGCAGTTGTAGGGATCAACCAAGCACCATTACTGGCAGTGCATGTGCACCTACACTTGTCTAGTCATCGACTTCAAACAACCAGAGGTCAGGCTCTATGAACATAGTTCAATACACGAAAACGGCAGTTCCAGGAGCTATGAGGCGTCATAAAGCAGCTGCTGCTCCTGTCCCATGGACAGGCATCTGTGTAAAGAGGCTTCTCCACAAACAAGGAGGTCACCGTGGACAACATAAGCAAGGAGTCACTGAATCCTCGGAGGCAAATAGTGGAGGTGGTCCAGCAATAATGAGGGCCTGACATAGTGCCGATCACTAATGAGCTGTTGGTCGCTGCGTCTTCTGCCAGAAGTAGTTACGTCCAGCATCTAGAGGAAGAAAAGAAGAAGGATGCATTAAAACAGGCAGAGAAGAGGAAGGCAGCTAAGGTAGAGATAGACAGCATCAAAGCCAAGAAAGCCAGAATAGAGACTGACATATCTACACTTATTGAGAAGGCTGACAGGCTGTGTGGGGAGGCAGAAGAAAAGAGGAATCTGAGGTTTATCACCGAGGCCAATGCACTCAGAGGCAGAGCAAAGGACAAGGGAGCCACCTTGACACCTCTACAGCAACAAAAAGAGGAGGCACTGGGTAGGCTCAAGGACCTAGAGTAGGGGTGCTGAGACAGACATCTCTGGAAGACATTTAATATGTGTATATAGCTGCAATTGTAGTTAGAATCTGTTTTTTTGTAGACTGTTATGTGAAGTAATTATGTGAAGACATTGACAATGGTCATAAGAACTACCACAAGGGGCGACAGGTGTTCACTGTGACAGGTCCTGAGGTACAGGAACCTTTGATGAACCAATAATGGTTGATGGCACCATTGGGTGAGTCTTTTTTCCTTATTCTTGATTTGCCACGATGGCCCTAAATTTCTTGTGTCGGCCCCTAAGAATGCCCCTAAAAAGCCCTTAAATTGTTTTGGTCAGAGTGAGTGTGAACCCTGAATTAGCTCAACCTGAGTGGAGAGGCTTAGTGGAGATAGTGATTCCTTTTTATGGGGTTTATTTACAGACCAGTTCTGAGCAAAGTGAAGCAAAAGACTCCCATCATTCTTCCTGGCTTTGAAGCTGTCAGTGTTGCTGATGAGCTCAGTGGACAGTATTCTGTGAGTTGCCTGGAATTTTTTTCCTGCAGTTTTTACTCTTTAATTCTAATGTTTATCTTAGTTGTGGTTTGTCTCTTCAGAGTGAGAGTTCACAGTTAGAAACCAAACTCAGTGGTGTGATAGTTGCCTCTACTGGAAAGAGAGACTCTTTGCTGCTGAAGACTGCTGAGCTGAGTGACCAAAACTCCTCGAGGACTAAAGTGGTTTCTGTAAGTTGTCTCGTTCTAAGTTTTCTCCAAGCTTCCATGCCTCCTTTTATTTGAGCATTACCAAATTCCATTTGGCAGACAAAACTGGACTTTGGGTCCCCCAAACTTCCTCGCAGGGAGATGTTGGACGAGGAAGCCTCTGTTGACTTTGTCTTCATTCCACCTGAAGCAAAAGAGAGAGTTTTAACAGAACACCAGAAGGAGGTTAAAAGGACCAAAAGGTATAGTTTGCTGTTATTTTAATAATCAATTTTCTTCTCAATTTAATTTTGTTAAAATTTACTCTTTGTAACACAAGGGTTGACATACCTGCCATGTACAACAACCTGGATGCCTCTTTGGATACTACGAGTTTCGCACAGTACACACAAAGCCAAGAAGACTCCTTGTCAGTGCTAAGTTAAATGTGTAACATGAAACAAAATGCCAAAAAGAGTTTGTAAAAACAGACCTTGTCTTTTTTTTTCTGTAGGAGAAAAATACCAATTGAAGTACCTGATCAAATTTCCACAGAGTTTCCAGTCGAGGTAAAGAAATAAACCAATGAAGACTTTTGTCGTGAATCACTTTCTTTTTCTAAAACTCCCAATTGGCTGCAAAGCCCGTTAAACCAATACTCTGTGTTTGCTTAAAGAATCCTCAGGCGCCTTTGTCAAAAGAGGTTGCAGAATTTCACACGGAGGCAACTCACAACTTCGCAAGTCCGAAAGCCTTAGAAAATGAGTCATCGAAAGAAGAGCAGGAGATTATACCAGAGTCAAGCCCAAAAACCTTTGAAAATATGTCAGTGAAAGAAGATCAGGAAATTGTACCAGAGTCAAGGCCGAAAGCCTTAGAAAATGAGTCATCGAAAGAAGAGCAGGAAATTATACCAGAGTCTAGGCCAAGAGCCTTAGAAAATGAGTCAGCAAAAAAAGAGCACAAAATTATACCAGCGTCAATCCCGGAAGCCTTTGAAAATGAGTCGGTAAAAGAGAAGCGGGAAGTTATACCAGTGTCAAGCCCGAAAACCTTAGAAAATGAATCGGCAAAGGGAGAGCAAGAAATTGTACCAGAGTCAAACAGTGTTTCAATGGAGGAAGATGCCATAAAAAAGGGCGGTGTAGAAGACATGGATGCACAACCTGAAAAAAACATCAGTCCTAACAGATCATGCGCTTCAGATTTAATCTCTGGCACCGCCCAAAAGTCCAGTGGTGGTAGCCGCCGTCAATCCTTCATTACACTGGAGAAATATACTGAGGTAAAGCAGATGACCCCTAGCACGACTTCATCGTTCACAGGTCCCCTCGTGAAGCCCTCTGGTAGCCAGGACTTAAACACCCCCTCCTCCGTCACTTCCCTAGAACCCTTTGATCGAAATTCTCAGCCGTCTGAGCAGGAACTGTCTGAGTGTCCAGTGAACAACCTCCAAGAGTCACCACAAAGGCCCAAAATGGACAGTGAGTGGATAGTTGAGCCTTTAAGGCTGACTGAAAAGCATACAAGTAATGAAAAAGATGATATTGATGATGATGATGATGTCATCCCAGACACACAGACTGAAGGTGTGTTCATGGAGAATACCACACTGACATATACTTCAGAAGACATGAGAAACTCAGATCGAGAGGGATCCTTTCAAGAGACTATGGATGTTTCGCAGTCATCCAAGATTTTGATTTCATCAGGTGAACGGAAACACCGCAAACAAGCCAAACATATATTCCAAGGAGAAAGTCCAGTTGATTCAAGCACACCACAGAACAGACCGAATACAAGAAGCAAGGTGGCCAGTGAAGAGGACAGTGGTAGAATACGACTGAGGTCACAGCGTGACAGGCGTCACGCAAGTCAAACTAAGCCTCCAGTTCGATCACACAGGAAGGTCAAGCTGTACAGCAGGTCAGGGAATTTCCTCCATGAATCTGAAAACCAAAGAAGCATCAGAGCTCAAGAGTCAAGTCAAACGGATTTTCTCTCTGAATCTCAAAGGCAGTCACACTCAAAACGTGGCCGACCTAGAAAATCCTTGCCGGAGACCAGTGAAGATCCAACGAAGCTTAAGAAAACGTCTAGTCAAACGGACTTAAAATCAGTCGCCCAGTCAGATTTTGAAAACCACTCTCACCAAAGGCACAGCTGGCCTACCAAATCCCGAAAGGAGCTCAAGAAGCCAAAGACTCTATCTGAGGCTATGGGTAGTCAATATCATCTGAAATCGGACATTAACTCTGATTTTGAAAGCCACTCACGGCGGAAACAAGGTCGACCTCCCAAATCTTTAACGAACCCTAAAGAGGAACTTCTCAAGGAACAGCCCGAGAAACTATCCAGTCAAGTGTACATATATCCAGACACTCAGGCTGATTCTGAAGGTAACTTACAGCAAAAAGGCAGCCAGGATACCAGTTGTTTACAAGACCTCAAAAGGGTTGCTCTTAAACCTGACTTGTCAAAAAAAATGCCCAGTCAAAAAGATGTAAACCAATTGGACTCTTTGGTTGATTCACAACAAAATAGTGGCCGACTCTCCAGATCCTTATTGGAGTCTAAAGAGGAGGATCTTCAGATGTCTGAACAAAAATTCAGTCACACAGACACTCTGAAATCAGATGCTCAACATGACCTGCCTCCCAAATCCCTAGAGGACAAGGAGGAGGAGTTTATGAGTCCAGAAATTATGTCTGGGAAAGTATCCAGTAAAACAGACTTCCAATCAGACTCTCGGTATGATACTGTAAGTCAGACACAACGGAGGAGTAGCAGAATTTCCAAATCCCTCTCCGAATCTGAGGTTATTCAGACAGAATCAATGTTAAGTCAGACAGATACACAGTCGGACACGGGGTCTGATACTACCAGCCAGACCCAGCGAAAACGTGGCAGACCTTCAAAATTGAAGCAGATTATGGAGGGCAGTCATTCCCATCCACAGGGTTTAAAAAAAGATGGAGAACCAAGCCAAACTGCTATGCTTCAGCTACCTGACCAAATAATAAAGGATGAAAAAATGTCAGTTTATGAAAATCGTAGCCAGTCTCAAGAAATTGAAGTTATAGAACACAGTGAAAAAGAGGAAAAATATCCTCAGACTATTTTAACTATAGATGCAGTCCAAGATGGGATTAGCACTCCAGGCTGCATGTTTAGCAAGATGGAGGACACAGAAAAAGGTGAGCCTGAAACTTGTCAAAAGTCACAGGAGATCATGCAAAACGCCACTGAAAGTCAGTCTCTCCAAAGACGTAGACGAAGTAAGACCTTTTCAGAGGCAGCAGAGGATAAGACTGTACCAAATGTCTTGTCCAGAAAGCTGAGTAAATCTCATTCTCAAGAATATAGTCCAGCAAAGACCAGAGAAGACAATCGTACAAGAAGGCGCAACCTAGACAGTCAATGTTGTCCTATTTCCACTCCAGAAAATGCTCAGTCTTTGGATGTTACAGTGTCCACAGTGTCTTCTCATGGCAGAAAATTAGGACGAAGATCTTCCAAAGTTTTGACAGGCAACACAGAGTCATTACAGTCTGAATTGTCAGGGGCCAAACAAAAATCTTCCCTGCCTGCAAAGAGAAGGAATTCCCAGGGGACATCAAGTTCTCTCACTTGCAAGTCTGACAAGATTGATTGTATTGTCACAAAGAAGATTTTGACAGATTCAGAAATGTCAGAACCTTCTCAATTACTGGATGATTCTCTCAAAAGCCAAGATTCCCCAGTTTTTGAACCACTGCACAAGTCTGATAACTCCGAAGAAAGAAAAATTGATGTCTCCACTGCTGGAGCACTGGAACCTTTTCAAGAAAAACCTGATCCTGAAATTGCAAAGAACCAGATGTCTTTCAGCTCTTTATCTAGCAAGAAGCTGGATAGGAAGCAAATATGTCAGACTAAAACAAATTCTCTTTCACAAGATAGTGACATCCGGGACTTGGACTTAGCTGAAATGTCACAATCAGAAGGGACTATTGGTGAGCAGAGTCAGAAGGTCTCGTCTTCTGAGGCATTTGCTGTAGGCCCACAGACTCCACTTGAGGTGGCAGACGAGAAGCTGCAGGTCTCAGACTCCTCACCAGATTGGACTACACCTACAGTGGTTGGACTTACAGAAGACTGTATTTCTGTCAAAGAAGAGGAGACAGTTGTTTCAGTGAACAAAACTCTGTGTTCAGATTCAGAGAGTTCTAGCGTAGTAGATGAGCATACAAAGGCTGCAGAAATTTCTTCTGCCAATGTTGAAGAGAAATCACACCAGTTCTTAGAAGGCCTCACACCTCTGCATGAGGGCATTAAAGATAAAAATGTACCTTTAAAGGAATGCCAGAATGTAGAGAGAACCCATATGTCAAGCACACATGACCATCCAGAAGCTACTCAAAGTGATGTTTGTACCACCGAATCAACAAGGACCACTATCTCCCAGGATTCTCCAACCAAGCTGAAAGACTTGGAGGCTGAGTTGATGCCAGACATGGTACAGAGCCCGTGCAATGACAGGACCAAAGGAAACTGGTCACCTTCAGCCTCCCCCTCAACTAGCATTCTCAAAAAATGCCAAAAAAGACCTCTGGAGGAGGAGACTCCCTCTCCTCTCATTAAGGTTTGGTGACCTTTCATGAACTGGAATTTACTGCTTTTTACTCTAAATGTAACAGCTGTCTTTCTTTGCAGTTGAGGCGAGTTTCTTTTGCTAATCCCATTCAACAGCAGGAGATTGCTGATGACATTGATCGCCGTAGTCCTGCTGTCAGAACAAGCTCCCCGAGAAGAGCCAAAATTGGCAATCTTCCACAGCCTAAGGTATGAATGTTGCTAACTGATTGTAAATTTAAGTTTTCTTGAAAGCATTTTTGTTTTCAGTGTAAAATTCCACCCTACCCCTTTGTAGTTTGTTACGACGCCAACGAAGGGGCCCTTGACCATAAGTCCCAGGAATCTTTACAGTCCAAATTTTAAGAGTTCCAAGAAATGCCTGGTATGTACACAAATTAGGACCCGGTGCAGCATTTTATTTGGGAGATAACAGTCGTCGCAGTCATCTTCACACTTGAACGTTTTGCATTTGACCCCCCAAGATTTCTGAGATGAGCCAGGAGCCTCGCCCGGTTTCCAAAGATTGCATTTACCCTGCCTTGGTTGGTTGTGCTGCACCCGTCGACCTGATCCTGCCTCAGATATCATCTAGCATTTGGTAAGATGAATGGAGAACACTCATCTGGCGCTCAGCATGGGCATTTAAAGAAATTTTAACCTAAATTTCACGCAGATTAACAAACTAATGGGGATGTCACAATCAAACTTTTATACAGATATCGCAGCCTTAAATTTTGGACGATAGTTATTAGCCTGATTCAATATCAGCAATGATCATACATAGATACATACATACATACATACATACATACATGCATACATACATACATACTTACAGTGCTCATTTTGTTGTATGGAATGTTAGAATTGGCTTGACCAAATGATACTACTCAGAACAATAATCAGCAAGTAGGTATGAGGAAAACCCGCCCCATTATTGAATGGGTTACATAAAGTAACTTTAAATGTAATGTATGAATTGAATTAAATAAAAAACAGAATCTCAAGAATACCTTCAGGGAAACAAGAATAAAATATATATTTAAATTACTATATAGCCACTGCTTAATTTAATGATATTCTGCAATAAACAAAAAACATGAGAAAACCATGAAAAAAACAATCTCAAATATAAATTATACTTTTAAGTTACAAGATAAAGGTTAATTCAGATATTAATTTACTCCCTGTGTGCATTTGGTTTCTACACGTCTGGCAATGCATCTGGGGGGGGTAGAGGTCTTTTGACAATGTCGTGGCAGGAGGGTACCTTTTTGGTATCCGCTGATCCTGCTGTGCACGTCTTGATCTGAGGGGCCGTGTGGTCCACGCATTGAGATACAGCAGGTAGTTACATTATTCACTTTGGAGCTTCTTTTTCTTTCTGATTGTCCCGTTAGGGTTTGCCACAGCGTATCATCGTCAACATTATTCACTTTGCAGCAATTTGTTAAAAATATCCATTCCCCCCCTTATTAATGTATACACAGCACTCTGTATTGACAAAATCAAACAGAATTGTTTAATTTTTTTGTACATTTTTTAAAAAATGTATTTTAAAAAAACTATTCAGACCCTTTGCTAAGTATTTAGTAAAAACACCCTTGTGAGGTAATACACCCGTGAGTCTTTTTGGTAACTATGTTTTCACACCTGGATTTGAGGATGCTCTGCTATTCCTCCTTGGAAATTCTCTACAGTTCTGTCAGGTTGGATGGTGAACGTTGGTGGACAGCCATATTCCAGAGATGCTCAATTGGGTTTAAGTCTGGACTCTGCCTGGGCCATTCAAGAACAGTCACAGAGTTGTTTTGAAGCCACTCCTATACTTTAGTTGTTATTAGGGTCAATGTCTTGAACCTTCAACCCAGTCTGAGGTCCTCAGCACTCTGGGGAAGGTTTTCGTCCAGGATATCCCTCCACATGGACGCATTCGTCTCTCCTTAGGTTGAAACTCATTGTCCTGTCCTTGGAGCTGGAAAAACACCCATGCAGCAAGATGCTGCCACCATCATGCTTCACTGATGGGTCTGTTTTACACAGGTGATGAGCAGTGTCTGTTTTTCTCCAAACATACCACTTAGAATTAAGGCAAAAAAAGTTCCATCCTGGTCTTATCAGACCGGAGAATCTTATTTCTCTTCATCTTGGAATGCTTCAGGTGTTTCTTGAAAAACTCCATGGGAGCTTTCATGTGTCTTTGACAGAGAAGAGGCTTCCGTCAGGCTACTGTGTCCTAAGGCCCCGAATGGTGGAGGATTCAGTGGTAGTTGACTTTGTCAAACTTTCTCCAATCTCCCATCACTGGAGCTTAGCCACAGTGATCTTTGGGTTCTTCTTCACCTCTCTCGCCAAGGCTCCTCTTCCCCAGTTACTCAAGCAGGACGGCCAGATATAGGAAGTGTTCTGGTCATCCCAAAAGTCTTCCTTTTTAGGATTATAGAGGCCACTGTGCTTTTAGAAACCTCAAGTGCAGCAAAAAAACATTTTGTAACCTTAGTCAGATCTGTACCTTGCTTCAATTCTCTCTCAATAAATGAGCTGGCAACATTCATTCTTACTCCTTGCTACTATGTTACAACTTTAGCAAACTGTTGTGATCGTTTGGGCTTTGTATCCTGTCCAGTTGTTGCTGGCTAAAAGTGGTGGAGCAAAGCATGGAATAGACTGACTGGATGAGAGTGGTAAATCCGACATTTTTAGGTTCAGTTTAATCCGATAATTATTATTTTTTTGCTGACGTCAGACCAATTTCTGATCTAAAAGATTGGAACGAGAACGCCTCTGTCTTCTAATCTAATTTAACTTTTTCAAACTGCAACATGCCATTCTGCAGTCAAACAATTCAATGACATCAATATAACTTCAATAGTTGGAAAGTTGTCACAGAAAAAGACTGCTTTCAGTGTCAAAATGTATGTTTTTTAAAAAAAGCTGAAGTTTCGCGAAGTCCAACAACAATCATGGTTTTTTTTTTTGGTTTTTTTTTTTGTTCTTTGTGGACATCCTTCCAGGTCCCGTGGTTTTGGGCAGCTTGTGCGAGCGCGTAACATCAAAACGGTCGGTGACCTCAGCGCTCTGACGCCAAAGGAAATCAAGACTCTCCCCATTCACCCACCAAAGATCTCCAATGTCAAGAAAGCCCTCAAAACCTTTGAGCAACAGGTGCCTGGAGCCTAGATTTTGAATCGCTAGAGGTCAGTTGTGTGTGTGTGTTGAAGCATGACCAATGCTCTTGCAGCGGAAAGGCAAAGGTGAAGATGAGCTGAAGAGTTTCATGGAGATGGAAATTATGACGTCTAAGCCGGAAGAGACGTGCGCAACGCCAGAGGAGAAGCCCGGTGACATGTTAGGTGAGTGTACTCAACTGTTTAAGCAATTAATGATTTTATGTTGAATTGCGTTAAAGTGCTAACTTTTCTTGACAATAATTGTCAAAGATATCACAAAAAATGTATATTTGTAAAAAGTATGAATCCTGTAAAAATGATCTCGTCTCAGTCTACTCTAATTAACGTGGTGTGAAATCCGGGTCTGTTTACGTGAATCCCAAACTATATTCTGATATTCTGAATGAAGAGATGTCAAAAATACTGCTATTTAGTACCTACCATAATTTTTTATGTACAAATGCGCATCCGTGTAGAGTATGCAGTCCCACAGTTGCCGTCAAAATTCTGGACAACCCTTCTGCCTATGTATAAAGTATTTTTACAATGGAGGACTTTGGATTTTACACATATGATTAAATCATGAAGTATTACCTATATTTTTTTTTACACAGAATTATTCTGAAGCTAAGGACTTCTTTTGAACATACTTTTTTTAAAATTTAGTTGGTCTTATTTTGGAATTTGAAGCCTTACTTTTATTTAGTAAATGAGAAAACAAACATGTTTAATGACCCAACCGGACTTCGTAAGATGGGTACAATTCTTTCAAGAAAACACAACGGCCAGGCAAAACAATTTTATTTAATGGGATTCAAATTAAACTCTTGAGCATTTTAGAATAGCATTATCAATCAAAGCATAATCATGAAGAAATTAATGAGTGTTGATATTCAGTCACGTTTTATTTAAAAAAAAAAAAAAAATTCTACCAGCATTTTCATTGCTACATGCCAAACAAGTTGCTACTGGGTGCAGTAGATTATTGCTAACCCTTACCCTATTTTGTCATGGCCCTTGAAGGATTACAAATTGAAATGTCTTCCAAAAGGAAAATGCTTGTAATATTTCGTCCACTTTTATCTTTCTGTAGCCACGGAGTTTACTTCTGAGCCTGTCCTTGCCAACCTGGAGGAAGAGCGCGGCGAGGCGACATCGGAGTTGAGCGTGTCCGGCTCACCCCAAAGCCCATTGGGGAATCCCGGGGGGCTCCTGGCCCGACTGGATGCCCTCCACCGTGCTGTAACTCCACCCCATCTGAGCAGCTGCTCGCCTCAGCAGCTCTTCAACATCCACGAGCACCTGTCAGTTCTGATGAGGCGAGTCATGTATGAGATGCAGAGCCGCCTCGCCCACGTCAACGAGCACCCCTGAACGCATTGAACTGTGGAAACCCCCCACCCCCAATTTTTTGGGGGGGAGCGTCATAAATTTTGCAAAGGACAAGCGGCTTCAAAAATTGATGATTTTATTCACTCATTCTTTTAACTGAATTAGCATCGTCAATGCAAACAGCTTGAACTGAGACGTATTCCAGTTGGACATGCACCTCATTCCCTACGTGCCTGTTTGTAGAATGTTTACAACGTGTACATTTTGTAGAAACATTTTAGAATTGCTCAAGGAAATGCCACATGCACGCAATAGTTTGCATGTTTTTATTTGTAATGTT
Source organism: Syngnathoides biaculeatus (assembly GCF_019802595.1). NCBI lineage: Eukaryota > Metazoa > Chordata > Actinopteri > Syngnathiformes > Syngnathidae > Syngnathoides > Syngnathoides biaculeatus. The sequence continues at coordinate 6,040,996 of NC_084653.1, read as the reverse complement.
AAGTACTTCAAATAAAAAGATTAGAGTGAATATGTTTTGAAGAAAGTAGAATTTTTTTCTTTACAAGATTCCCTATGGGGAAAAAAATGGTTTAATACTGTATGCCAAAGTGAATCAATCCAGTGTAAAACATTTCCATCGGTGGGCAATTTAACATTTTACCATTCTTAACTTTTGTTGTGAAATAACTAATGAGTATGATTCCTTACCTATTTTGTGACTATGTCCAGGAAAGTGTTTACAAAGCAATACTATCACCATGTGGCTTTGATCGCTATTGCTGTGTTTATTACTTGCGTTTACTGCCAGATGCTTTTCCACAGTCAGCAAGTTTCAGATCCTATACTTTCAGTTCCTGTAATGTATTTATAATTTTTTTTTCCTAGTACCATTTTGTGGTTGCATCAGAAGAAAAAGCCACTTTATTGTAGTCATTTTAAAAGCAGAGTCAATCAACAATAGTATTGTATCAGGTGCAATAGAGACTAAAAAAACATTTCCCTCTCAGGTGAACCAAAAACGTCACACAAAGAAAAAAATCTTTTAATACATAAAATCCTTACACGACAACAAAACCTCATGTGCTAAAACAAAAATAAACAACCAGCTACCTAAAAAACCCTCAAATAAACCCAAAATCCAGTCTCATCCTACCCAAAATACCTGCACACATACACACCCCCACACAAATCTGAACTCTGTTATACTCACAATAAGCAGCGGTGAACAGCTTGGAGAACGAGGCTTCAAATTATTTCCACACCCAGTTAAGTTTTTTATTCTCCCCACAGTAAACACAGAATTCCATAAGTATTTAAAACAGCCACACACCGTAGGTAATATCCTCTTTGCTTAATGCTAATGACGAATGCAAAACATCATAGACTAGCAAAGCATCAGCTGTCAAGTGTTGCTTTAACCCAAAGACAAGACAAATGGTGGAGTGACAAGTAATTGAGAAACTCGTGCTTCTCGTTGTCTGTGAAGTCATAGTAATAATAATAGTAATAGTTCTATTACTGCAGTTCATACTGTAGTTGTGTCAATTGTCTGTGTTCTACTTGTCTGTGTTCTACTGCTCCCAGATAGCCAAGGCGCACCCACCACAAGGTGTAGCACAATGTACATTGAATTGAATTGAAGCAAAAAATCTTACAAACAAAAGTTATGACTTTGTTTTTATCAACTGCAACATGATAAACTATTTTTCTAATATAGAAACATGGCAGAGACTTTTTTTTTTTTTAATGTAGCCTCCCTTATTTAAAATCCTTAATCCGGCACACTACTTGAGCTGAGTTAAAAAAAAAAAGTGACTGACTCAATTACAGTACTATTTATTAAATCAGGATTGGCACATTTGTAATTAAACAAACTGCTGCTTCATCCTCTTTGTCTCAGCTTTTTGGGGGGGGTGGGGTGGGGGGGTGGTATCGAGTTCATGGTGTCTGCAAGAACAGATGCCAGATCCTGTGCTGCATTACTGCACTCTTGCAATTCAGAGAGCATCAGAGAAAGGAGACCTTTAGAACTGGACCACAGTGCAATCTTAGACCATTGTACGCATTCTTTGTTTTTTTTTGGTGGATTCAACTGCATTTAAGTTGACTTCAGGTAATGGACCGGTGCAATTATGGTTGGTGGACTGTATCATGCTGACAGCTTCCTAATATTGTGCTGATCTTATATTAGGATATTAGGAGGGAGATGTTGCTTCAGTTGCTTCTGGGTGGGACTATGTTGATTCTCCAACCAGATCATTTTGCCTCCTCACGCAGTAAGTACACACCATCCATCCATCTGTCTGTCTGTCTATCCTGAGTCGCTTATCCTCACAAGGGTCGCGGCAAGGCAAATTACACTCCGAACTGGTTGGCAGCCAATTGCAGGGCACATGGAGACAGACAACAGTCACACTTTCAATCACACCTCGGGAAAATTTGTGTGTCCAATCCAATGAATGTTGCATGTTTTGGGGATTTGAGAGGAAACTGGAGTCCCGGGAGAAAACCCACATAGGCAAGGGGAGAACATGCAAACTCCACAAGGGCGGGGCCAGGATTGAACCCGGGACCTCAGAACTGTGAGGCCAACGCTGTGCGGTTGTTCCTCCATGGTGCCATAAGTACACACCCTCCATCCATCCATCCATTCATCCATTTTCTACCACTTTTCTGGGTCTGGTCATGGGGGAAGTAGCTTAAGCAGAGATACCCATACTTCCCTTTCCTCAACCACTTCTTCCAGCTCTTCCGGAGGCATCCCGAGGCATTCCCAAGCCAACTGAGAGACATAGTCTCTCCAGTGTGTCCTGGGTCATCCCCAAGATCTCTTTTTCTCTCTCTGAGACATGCCCGGAACACCTCACCAGGGAGGCGTCAAGAAGTATCCGAATCAGATACCCCAGCCACCTCATCTCGCTCCTCTCAATGCGGAGGAGTAGTGGCTCGACACTGACTGCCTCCCGAATGACCGAGCTTCTCACCTTATCTCTAAGGAAGAGCCCGGACACCCTGCGGAGGAAGGTCTTTTCGGCCGCTTGTATCCGGGATCTTGTTCTTTTGGTCACGACCAACAGCTCCTGCCCATAGATGAGGGTAGGAACATATATTGACAAGTAAATTGAGAGCTTCACCTTTTGACTTAGCTCCCTCTTTACCACAACAAACCAATACAAAGTCCGCATCACGGCAGATGCTGCGCCGATCTGTCTATCTCCCGCTCCATTCTTCCCTCACTCTTGAACAAAACCCCAAGATACTTGAATTCCTCCACTTGGGGCAGGATCTCATTCCCGACCCGGAGAGGCCCTAGGCCATCCCACCCTTTTCTGACTGAGGACCATGGTCTCAGATTTGGAGGTGCTGATTCTCATCGGAGCCGCTTCATAATCGGATGTGTATTGCTTCAGTGAGAGTTGGAGAACACTGCTTCATGAAGCCGACAGAACCACATCATCTGCAAAGAGCAGAGATGTGATCCTGGAGCCACCAAACCGGACACACTCAATGCCTCGGCTGCGACTAGAGATTCTGTCCACAAGTTATGAACAAAATCGGTGACAAAGGGCACCCTTGGCGGAGTCCAACTTTCACCGTAAACGAGTCCGACTTATTGCTGGGAATGCGGACCAAACTCTGACTGTGGTCGTACAGGGACCGAACAGCTCGTATTAGGGGGTTTGTTACCCCATACTCCCAAAGAACCCCACCAAAAGACTCCCCAAGGGACACGGTCGAACACCTTCTCCAAGTCCACAAAACAGATGTAGACTAGTTGGGCGAACTCCCATGCACCCTCGTGGACCCTGCCGAGGGTGTAGAGCTGGTCCACTGTTCCACGGCCAGGAGGAAAACCACATTGCTCTTCCTGAATCCGAGATTCGACTTCCCGACGGACCCTCCTCTCCAGCACCCCTGAATAGACCTGACCAGGGAGGCTGAGAAGTGTGATCCCTCTATAGTTGGAACACACCCTACGGTCCTCCTTCTTAAAAACTGGGGCCACCACCCCAGTTTGCCAATCGAGAGGCACTGTCCCCGATGTCCACGCGATGTTGCAGAGGTGTCTCAACCAGGACAGCCCCACAACACACACAACATCCCGAGATGAGGTCAGCAGTGCCCCATCACCACTATACACAGTGCTGACGGTGCACTCCTTCCCCCTTCCGAGACGCTGGATGGTGACCAGAATTTCCTCAAAGCAGTCTTGCAGTCATTCTCCATGGCCTCACCGAACTCGTCCCACGCCTGGGTTTTTGCGCCAGTGACCACCGAAGCCGCATTCCGCTCATCCTGTCCTGTCAGCTCCCTCGGGAGTCCCACAGTTAAAAAAATGCCTGATAAGACTCCTTCTTCAGCTGGACAGCATCCCTCACTGTTGGTGTCCACCAATGTGTTCGGGGGTTGCCGCACCGACAGGCACCAACCACCTTACGCCCACAGCTTTGCTCGGCCGCCTCAGCAATGGAGGCGCCGAACATCGTCCATTCGGACTCAATGTCCCTGCCAACTCTTGGAGGTGAGCAAAGCTCTTTCGGAGGTGGGAGTTGAAATTCCTTCTGACAAGGTAATCTCCCAGCCATTCCCAGCAGCCACACACAATACGTTTGGGCCAGCACTTTCTGTAAGGACTCCAAAACCCCAACGTACAGGCCCTGAGCCAGGGGGCAATAAGTATACCCACACCTGCTCGGCGTCTCTCACTGTGGGCAACTCCAGAGTGGAACAGAGTCCAACGCCTCACAAGAGGAGTGGTGCCAGAGCCCAAGCGGTGCGTCGAAGGGAGTCCAACTATATCTTGACGGAACATCATGACCTCATGCACCAACTCAGGCTCTTTCCCCACCAATGAAGTGACATTCCATGTCCCTAGAGCTAGTTTCTTTCACTGGGATTTGATCGCCAAGGTTAGTACACACCACACCGCATTATTTCATAGAATGCATTTCATAAAATGATGAATTACAGTTCTGAATTGTGTTTTCTGTGTGTGCAGGGTTTTCATCATTCCCAGCCAAGTCATGTGACGTTTTCATCCTTTCTCCTCTTCCTCCTCCTCTCTTTCCTCCACTCGAGCAAAGAGCAGAATTGATGGTACAAAATGGTCACTTCATTAGGTACACATGTACTGTACATAGTAACGGGAATCGAAGTAATGCAACGGACACACTGCTGCATACTATAACCTCGGTAATAGACATCAAATTAATTTTCGGGATAAAGACTTCTTTGATGCCATTCTGTGAATTGTGATAATCTACCTAATTTCTGGGACAGTGTGTGTGTGTGTGTGTGTGTGTTGTGTGTGTGTGTGTGTGTGTGTGTGTGTATATTAACTGATGGTTCAACAATTCTGTTGGTGCAGATTGACATAAGAGAGCACATCACTGGGCCTAAAGGAATGAAGGCGAGTCCTTTTTGAATGTTTCAAAAATGTCAACAAAGTGAAAGTTGCGCTGCAGTATATTGATCATGATCATGATTACAATTGCCATTATACTTCTGTTCATAGCTAGTTATTGTTAGTTTAAAATATTGAGTAATTATTATATGATACTAACAAACATTATTTTGGAGGTCTCATTACATTTCCATACTGTAGTTGTACATTTTTTTTCATTTTTTTAGATTTTGATTATTATGTACTGTAATTATTCTGATGTATTTTCATTAACTGTTTATTTTTTAGTGATTCATATTTAATTCTTGTTTTTTACTGAACACAAGTCACATTTTAGTCATATTGTTTCAAACAATACTTGTACTTTATAGCCATGCCATCTCATTGTTAAAGCATAATAAACATTTTTACACTATATATTTCAGTCCATAAAAATATCTGTAATAAGTAATTATTTGTTGAAAAGGTTGTTGATGTTTAGTTATTGTTTTATTAAAATAGATATTCAGTTTTTACGAGCATTATTGGTTAGTCATATACTTTCAAGCTTTTATAATTACTGTAAAGTATATGATACAAACGGATTATTATTTATATTAGCAGTATTATATCATTGTTATATTGTATCATATATTTTTTTTTGATATGACAGTGTTACTTATTGTTCAGAACATGATGTAATACTATTGTAGTATAATGGACATTTTTCATCTGACTAATGATTCTAATGTAATTTAGACATTATTGCTTGAGTGCAGCGCTTCCCAATCTCTTAAAGTGTGCTGGGAAATATCTTATTTCCCTTCATTGGTCAGAAAATTATATGTATTGCTTAACGATACATATGTACCGAGGCAAAAAAGTAATAAATTCTCATTTTTTAGATTGTGAAAAGTGTGTAATTGACATGTCTACATGTCCCCTTTTGTGACATGATTGTTTAGTGGTGGTGGAGTGAGATGTTTCAAATTTGGCTCAAATTTGTGCCTTGACTCAAGAATTGTCAAGTGGCTTACCGGTCTAACCTTGTTGGTATGGTTTGTGTTCCTGTCCGAAGGGCTGTCGAGGACCGAGGGGGTCAGAGGTACACACGCCCTTCGCAGCCGCACCCAACCCTCCATGGGTCCGCAACGAGTGCGCTGTACTGTATTTCTTTCAGGGTCAAGCGGGTGTTGTGGGTACAGACGGGACAACGGGAAAAAGAGGCTCGATCGGGCCAAGTGGCCACCAGGTCTCTTCTATAAGGACCCTTAAACAGTTTCGCTGTGACAATGTCGGCAACGCTGACTTATTCTCATTCTGTGGGCGTTTATTGCAGGGGGAGAAGGGTGACCGTGGCTGGAGGGGCCTCAAGGGAGAAAGAGTACAACCATGCATGATGAAGGTACAGGGTACAGTAACCCGTCGTTTATCGTGGGGGTTACGTTGCAGAAAATCCTCACAATAAATAAAATACACTATGTAGCAGCTAATTATCGTATTCTTGTTTAAAGTATATGCATTATGCTTTAAAAGCGCTATGCCTTTGTGCTTTGCTTTCTTTGACACAAGCGTGGATGTGTGCACCGTGGGGTCACCTCCAAACCTCTACTTATATTAACAAAAATCTTCTTCTTCTTTTCCTTTCGGCTTGTCCCGTTAGGGGTCGCCACAGCGTGTCATCTTTTGCCATCTTAGCCTATCTCCTGCATCTTCCTCTCTAACCCCAACTGCCCTCATGTCTTCCCTCACCACATCCATAAACCTTCTCTTTGGTCTTCCTCTCGCTCTTTTGCCTGGGAGCTCCATCCTCAGCATCCTTCTACCAATATACTCACTCTCTCGCCTCTGAACATGTCCAAACCATCGAAGTCTGCTCTCTCGAATCTTGTCTCCAAAACATCCAACTTTGGCTGTCCCTCTAATGAGCTAATTTCAAATCCTATCCAACCTGTTCATTCCAAGCGAGAACCTCATCATCTTCATTTCTGATATCTCAAGTTCTGGTTCCTGTTGTTTCTTCAGTGCCACCGTCTCTAATCCGTACATCATGGCCGGCCTCACCACTGTTTTGTAAACTTTGCTCTTCATCCTAGCAGACACTCTTCTGTCACATAGAACACCAGACACCTTTCGCCAGCTGTTCCAACCTGCTTGGACCCGTTTCTTCACTTCCTGACCACACTCTCCATTGCTCTGTATTGTTGACCCCAAGTATTTGAAGTCGTCCACCCTCGCTATCTCTTCTCCCTGTAGCCTCACTCTTCCCCCTCTACTTTTCTCATTCACGCACATATATTCTGTTTTACTTCGGCTAATCTTCATTCCTCTCCTTTCCAGTGCACGTCTCCATCTTTCCAATTGTTCCTCTGCGTGCTCCCTGCTTTCACTGCATATGACAATATCATCTGCGAACATCATGGTCCAAGGGGATTCCAGTCTAACCTCATCTGTCAGCCTATCCATTACCACTGCAAACAGGAAGGGGCTCAGAGCTGATCCCTGATGCAGTCCCACCTCCACCTTAAATTCCTCCGTCACACCCAAGGCACACCTCACCATTGTTCTGCTGCCATCATACATGTCCTGTACTATTTTAACATACTTCTCTGCCACACCAGACTTACGCATGCAGTACCACAGTTCCTCTCTTGGTACTCTGTCATAGGCTTTCTCTAGATCCACAAAGACACAATGTAGCTCCTTCTGACCTCTGTACTTTTCCACGAGCATCCTCAAGGCAAATAATGCATCTGTGGTCTCTTTCTAGGCATGAAACCATACTGTTGCTCGCAGATACTTACTTCTGTCCTGAGTCTAGCCTCCACTACTCTTTCCCATAACTTCATTGTGTGGCTCATCAACTTTATTCCTCTATAGTTCCCACAGCTCTGAACATCCCCTTTGTTCTTAAAAATGGGAACTAGAACACTTTTCCTCCATTCTTCAGGCATATTTTCGCCCGCTAGTATTCTGTTGAATAAGTTGGTCAAAAACTCCACAGCCATCTCTCCAAATTGCTTCCATACCTCTACCGGTATGTCATCAGGACCAACTGCCTTTCCATTTGTCATCCTTTGTAGTGCCTTTCTGACTTCCCCCTTAGTAATCATTTCCACTTCCTGGTCCTTCACTCTTGCCTCTTCAACTCTTCCTTCTCTCTCATTTTCTTCATTCATCAACTTCTCAAAGTATTCTTTCCATCTATTTAGCACACTACCGGCACCAGTCAACACATTTCCATCTCTATCCTTAATCACCCTAACCTTCTGCACATCCTTCCCATCTCTATCCTTCTGTCTGGCCAACCTGTAGAGATCCTTTTCTCCTTCTTTCGTGTCCAACCTGGTGTACATGTCTTCATATGCCTCTTGTTTAGCCTTTGCCACCTCTACCTTTGCCCTACGTCGCATCTCGATGTACTCCTTTCGCCTCTCCTCAGTCCTCTCAGTATCCCACTTCTTCTTCGCTAATCTCTTTCCTTGTATGACTCCCTGTATTTTGGGGTTCCACCACCAAGTCTCCTTCTCCCCTTTCCTACCAGATGACACACCAAGTACTCTCCTGCCTGTCTCTCTGATCACCTTGGCTGTTGTCGTCCAGTCTTCCGGGAGCTTCGGTTGTCCATCGAGAGCCTCTCTCACCTCTTTCCGGAAGGTCGCACAACATTCTTCCTTTCTCAGCTTCCACCACATGGTTCTCTGCTCTACCTTTGTCTTCTTAATCTTCCTACCCACCACCAGAATCATCCTACATACTACCATCCTATGCTGTCGAGCTACACTCTCCCCTACCACTACTTTACAGTCAGTAACCTCCTTCAGATTACATCGTCTGCACAAAATATAATCTACCTGCGTGGTTCTACCTCCGCTCTTGTAGGTCACTATATGTTCCTCCCTCTTCTGGAAATAAGTGTTCACTACAGCCATCTCCATCCTTTTTGCAAAGTCCACCACCATCTGCCCTTCAAAGTTCCTTTCCTGGATGCCGTACTTACCCATCACTTCTTCATCGCCCCTGTTTCCTTTACCAATATGTCCATTACAATCTGCACCAATCACAACTCTCTCCCTGTCTGGGATGCTCAGAACTACTTCATCTAGTTCCTTCCAGAATTTCTCTTTCAACTCTAGGTCACATCCTACCTGTGGTGCATAGCCGCTAACCACATTATACATAACACCCTCAATTTCAAATTTTAGTCTCATCACTCGATCTGATACTCTTTTCACCTCCAAGACATTCTTAGCCAGCTCTTCCTTTAAAATAACCCCTACTCCATTTCTCTTCCCATCTACTCCGTGGTAGAATAATTTAAACCCTGCTCCCAAACTTCTAGCCTTACTACCTTTCCACCTGCTCTCTTGGATGCACAGAATATCAACCTTTCTCCTAATCATCATGTCAACCAACTCCTGAGCTTTTCCTGTCATAGTCCCAACATTCAAAGTCCCTACACTCAGTTGTAGGCTCTGTGCATTCCTTTTTTTCTTCTGACGCTGGATCCGGTTTCCTCCTCCTCTTTGTCTTCGACCCACAGTAGCTGAATTTCCACCGACGCCCTGCAGGTTAGCAGTGCCGGGGGCGGGCGTTGTTAACCCGGGCCACGACCGATCCGGTATGGGATTCTTTAGATGAACGCTCATATTTGTTTGGCACAGTTTTTACGCCGGATGCCCTTCCTGACGCAACCCTCTGCATTTATCCGGGCTTGGGACCGGCCTACAGATTGCACTGGTTTGTGCCCCCATAGGGCTGCATTATATTATATTATATTATATATATATATATATATTATATTAACAAAAATATGTACCCCCAATTCACACTAACTAACCTGTTCATTTAGATACACTTGCAGAAGAATGCGGTTTAGCTGTCACTAATCCATATCATTTTGCAAACTAATATATCGTTGTATGAGCAGAGACGTGTGAACATTTATTGTTTTAAACTGGGCTCTTTACAGCAAAAAAATAAATATTAAAACCTTTCCATTGCGATGTTGTTAACACTGACATTTACATTTCCGTTTCTTCTGACAATCACAGCCCCTCCACCAGACTTTCCAATCACATTGAGTACTGCAATATTCTACTTTCTGGTCTTCCTAAAAAAAAAAAAAAAGATAAAAAGACCGGTATTTGTAACTGCTGACACATTGCAGCGATTTTTGAGGCTCTGGTTCTCTGTGTCTCAGGATCAGTTAAAAGGTTCTTTTCTCGTTTTATTAAAACACTTCAAGGTCTTGGCCCCTCTTATCTTGCAGAGCTTCTTATATCAACCCTTGCAGAGCCTCAGGTCATTCGGCACGCCCAGGAGCCCTGTGAGGATAAGTGGTTCAGAAAATTGATGGGTGGATGAAATTTACCATATAGTTATAGTTATATTCATGAAATGTTGAAATCTCATATATATTTAAATATATTTTTATTATTAAAATGTCTCAAAAGCACTCAAAACTTATGACTTGTCTAAAGACTTTATGGGAGGGATGCTCAATGCATCGATCGCGAGGCAGTCTCGGTCGATCGTGGGACGGCGTGGCAAAAAAAAAAAAAAAACGTCAGCCAATTTTCCCTCTAAACTGCGTGCGTACGCAATTGTGCACTGCTGATGCAGTCTCTTCGGAGATATTCTGCGTTGCGCGCAAAAAAAAAATTAATGCAAAATGAAAGGATAACATACAGCTATTCAGTTTGTGGCATTTTGCAATGTCATTCAATGAGTGAGTTGTTACATCCAATGGCACAATTCACATACGTACTGTAAAGAATGAAAAGAGGAAGCCACTGGTTTCTTTAAGCAGCACATGGGATTTTCTCTAACAACGACCACTGCTCTGCCACACTCTCTTTTTACTAGTTGAACTTACACCCCCCCAAAGACGTACACTCATAATTACAAATGTTACAGCACTTACGCAGCCCATCAATGTGTTTTATAAAGACAGCGTCTACCACCGCTGCTTTAGTTCGCAACGCAGTCTGGGCAATGTAGAGCAAAGACGAGCTAGACATGCTGCTTATGTTTACTTTCGATCTTAAAGGAGAAAGTTAAAAAAGAAACGATGTTGTTTTAAGATGCAATGACTGTTGGAGTATGTGAATAATTGAAGAAAAAGTGGTTAAAGTGGATGAGATTTTCTCTTTTTGAGTGGGAAAGGTCTGGTCTCAAGGCAAAGTAAAAAGTGCAGGATGAGATGGTGTGTAATTTTAAAATTCCACTTTGGCACAGCCTGATCAAGGATGAATGCACAGACAATACAGTGCACAAAAAGCTAATTCTGTTTTTTAATTACACATATATATTTATATATAGAATAATATAATCACATAACATTAATAACATAACATTGGGAGTTTCGGCTTTGTCATGGTTACGAGAGATGACGGTTTGTTGTCAAGAAACGATGTTGAAGTGGACAGAAATTTTCATTTGACAAGTGTCATGCTCTCTAATCGTCTTTGTGTCAAACAATTATGTTGAATTGAGTTAAGGAATTTCCTTTCATCAAAAATGGGATTTGCCACCATCTCGTGACTTGTTTAGTCATTTTCAAACCCCAGATAAATATATTTATTTATTTATTGTCCTTTTCTACACAGGACTCAGTCTTAAGCGCACAGTGGTTTACTGTATAGTACTGATCTTCCAGAGATGCCTTGACTTTTTTGTCTTTTGTTCTAATATGTTACCTTTGATTATCTTGGGAGAAACTTCAGAATTGAAAAGTGTATTTGGGGTTAGAAAAATAAACACTTGCTTTGCACATCCCAAAGAATTGCCACATTTTGTTCTTTGAATAACTTGAAATTGGTTGTGGGATGGTGCGCTTGTTATCCACAGTTATATTTTTCACTATACTATACTATAGTTATATTTTTTCACTGTGAAAGCTATGCTGTAAATGACATGTCTCCAAAGTTTGCTTATTTATGTTATTTCTGAATATTATTAAACATTTTTTTACAGGGGAGCAAAGGACGACCAGGATTACGGGTAAGCACCAGGCTAAATGTCTAATTTGAGCAGAAGTTCAAACTATTATTGACATTTATTTATATTCTTTCAGGGGAATAAAGGTTTGAAAGGAGACATTGGACCCAGAGGAGATATTGTGAGGAACAGTGTTTTTTTTTTTTTTTCATTATTGTTAATTTTTGCATGTGAATTCTCCAGCTTCCTCCCACATTCTACAAATCCAATTCCACTGAAGTTGGGATGTTGTGTTAAACATAAATAAAACAGAATGCAATCATTTCTAAATCATGTCCAACCGATATTTAATTGAATATACAACAAAAACAAAATATTGAATGTTGAAACTGATAAGCCTCGTTGTTTTAGAAAATTGTCATTAACTTTGAACATGATCCAAAAATGGTGGAATTGTTGGCAAAAAAATTGTTGCGGAATGCTCATCAAATACCTGAACAGGCTAATTAGGAACAGGTGGGTAACATGATTGGGTATAAAAGGGGCTTCCCTTAAATGCTCAGTCATTCACAACAAAAGATGGGGCATGCTTCACCTCTTTGTGAACAAGTGCGTGTTTAAGTTTAGTTTAAGGGCATTGTTCCTCAATGTTCAATTACGAGGAATTTAGGGATTTCATCCACTATCCATAATATAATCAGAAGTTTCAGAGAATCTGGAAAATTCATCACATGTACAGTAAGCGGCAAGGCCGAAAACCAATTTTGAATGCCTGTGACCTTTAAACTCTCAGACGGCACTGCATCAAAAACCAACATCAATCTATAAAGGATATCACCACATTGGCTCAGGAACACTTCAGACAACCAATGCAATGCATAAGTGCAACGTAAAACTCGACAAAGCCATTTATCAACAAGACCCAGAAACACTGCCAGCTTCTCTGGGAGGGAGCTCATTTTAGATGGACTGATGCAAAGTGGAAAAGAGTTCTATGGTCCGACGAGTCCAAATTTAAAATTGTTTTTGGAAATTGTGGCCTTCGTGTCCTCCGGGCCAAAGAGGAAAAGAACTAGCCGGACTGTTATGGACGCAAAGTTGAAAAAGCAGGCATCTGTGACGATATTGGTTGTGTTAGTGTCAATGGCATCTGTGAAGGCACCATTAATGCTGAAAGGTACATACAGGAGACGAGCTAACATATTTTTCATGGACGTGGCTGTTTTTTTAACCAAGACAACGCAAGACCACTTTCTGCACATGTTACAACAGCATTGCTTCGTAGTAAAAGAGTATTAGACTGCCCTGTCTGCGGTCCAAACTCGTCAATACAACAACGGAGACCCCGGACTGTTGGACAGCTTCAGCTGTACATCAAGCAAGAATGGGAAAGAAGTCCTACTATGAACATTCAACAGTTAGTGTCGTCTGTTCTGAAACATTTATTAAAGTGGTAACATGACCCTATCCCAGTTTTTTGGGAATGTGTTGCAGCTATAAAATTATAAGCTGATTATTTGCTATTATAGCACGTTGAACATTAAATCTAGTCTTTGTAGTGTATTCAATTAAATACATAGGTTGAAGATGATTTGCAATCATTGTATTCTATTTTTATTTAACACAACACCCCAACTCCATTGGAACTGAGTTTGTGAAAACAGCCATTTTATTGATTAACATTTTAAATTGCCCCTACGTGCGGGAGTGAAAGGACCTCATTATTTACTTTATATTGTCTGTACAGAACAGTCCAGGGAGTAACTTTCCTCCAACCTAGGTTAGCTAGGATAGGTTCCAGTTCATCCACAACCCAAACCTGTCAATGTCACTGAAAATGAATGAATGGATCCTTCATATGATTACTCTGGAGTTTTTCAGGAGTCTGTCCTAGGCTGCCTCAGCATTTTTATTGATACGTCTGAATGAAATTGTGTAAAAGTCCTACATTTGAATAAACTCTGACAAAAACGGTGTGTCATGTACACGGGGTGAACCTGGCATCACAGGGATGTGTGGAGAAAAGGTAGTACCCAGCCAGGATACATTTCAAACATGGTGGACCATCTGGACCAGAACGTTGTTCGTTTGACCTTCAACTTGAACTCCCCTCAATTGATGTTTAAGTATTCACTTACCCTAGTTAATTGTCATTTAAGTACAACCAGAAGTAATGCAATTACCTGTTAAGTGCAGCTTAAAGGAGAAATCCACTGGTTTGCATGAACAATGTATCCAATAGGTCATGTAATATGTACCCTATTTTGACAATGTGATGTTAAATCCTCTCTCATTTAATAGTGTTTTGAGAAGATTTTGTATAGACAATTACGAATTTTCAGGGGCGCTGCCATTTTCGCAAGTCACATGACCTACGTGTGCGGTTATGTCATATGTGCCTCAACAAAGGCTCGATTACACGGGACACCATTTATGCCCAGCGCTGATTTCTGGGATTTATCCTCATCTGATGAAGAAATAGCAGTATCAATTGATCAGGAAGATGGAGGAATACTTCCATACGCAGCCATGAGCGGCTCAGCCATTCGGTTGTTTGGGAAGACGGAGGAATCCTTACATTGTTAATGCAAACCAGTGGATTTCACCTTTAAAGCGAAAACATGTCAACCCTAGCCTTGATGAGGACTGATTTTTGCGATATTTTAGTTTGATCATTTTCCCCACCATTTCCTTATTTCATCAAATTGGATACTCTTCTGAAAGGATTATATACCATATTCATTGACACATAGGGCCTTAGCTGAGGTGCTAGAACCCCATTGAAGTCGCATTGATGCTTATTACTATTTGTTAAAACACCTTTATTAAACAAACTCCTACCAACATCTAATCTCACAAATTTGAGAAAAACTAAATATCGACAACACTAAATTGCAATATTGTACTTTTGAGTTTTCACTCTGGTGAAAGTGTGGCTCAGTTTCTCCCTGCTCTTGGCTTTAATTTAATTCCAGTTCTTACGTGTTTCAAAGGTGAACTTTTCTGAGTCCTGAGGGTCCACGACAACTTGTCTTTTTTCATACGTTAACTCAAAACGTTGTTGTCTCAGGGTGACAGTGGCCTGTGGGGGGAGCCAGGTCATAAGGGGGTCCAGGGCTCTAGAGGAGAACCTGGTATCAGAGGAACCATGGTACATTGAAACTAAAGACATTTGCAAGACTTAACATGTGTAAACCAACCTTTTAAATGTGGTTTGTATTGACCCTTACAGGGGTTGAAGGGATCATTTGGACCTATTGGAAAGCTGGGTCAGCGTGGTTCAGTGGGCCCGCCAGGTTTGCCTGGAAAGCCCGGACTTCCTGGACAAGGTGTGCCGCAATCATCCATCCCAGCGTTGCCATAAAGGAGACCTGACAATCTTTTCCGGCGTTGCAGTGTACCTTCTAGCAGGCCTGCAGGGGGAACAAGGGAGTCAAGGTCCCTCAGTCTCATGCGGCTGTTCGAGAGTCCGAACCCCTGATCGACTGCCGGCTCAAGTTCAGACGGTCAGTTCAGTCCTTTTTACCAGTTGGAAAATCCCTTTAAGTGTGAGGCGACACACATAGTCATTTTTAACATCTTCACTAGTTTTAATGTGTGGGAGACCTTCCATAATGATGAAAAATTATAGTGTGGGGAACTTGAGATGACCAAATTAGCAGACCATACATGCACATCATAGTAGTGTAAACACTGCCAAAAAAGTACAATAGTGAATATTGGTAAGGAATTGATGTCCCCGAGAAAAACAAAACAGAACTTCTTTTGTCTAAATGAAGACCGAGTGAACTCTTACAACATACTTGACTTTATTCTTTGTTGTTTTGGGCTGAGCACAGAAACTGTGCATGGGTGAAGATTGATTGATATGACATACACGACCATAGAAACGCAACAAAACCACGTTTTCCTCTTTTCATGTCCGGCTTCAGCGCGAGCTTCAGTTTGCTTCATAACTGTGGCTAATCCTTCTGTTACACATCACTATCATGGAGTTGATGTCTTGGTTTAACTGTGATGACCACACAATAGTGTATTCAAAACAGGTTGGGATTCTTCACCCCTGAGTCCATTTTCTGAGGTAATCAAAGAGGGGGTAAAAGGGAAAAAAATAAAATCACTAAGTGTGAAATAATCCAGTGTATGGATTAGATTATTATCAGAGAATTAAGGCTTTACCAAATTTGATCACAAAATACTCCAATCAAAGGTTACTGTATGCACAGGCTGCTTAAAATACACTGCCATGGAAAAAGTATTTGCCCACCCCCTCATTTCAGGTTTTTTTTTTTTTTTTTTGCACATCTGTCACACACAAAGGTTTGAAATCATTAAAACCAATCTTAAAGGGGGACTGTCATGAAATGCATGATTTTTTGCATGTTATTAATGAAAAAACGGCAGCCGACATGGACCCATGCGTTTTTTCACCACAAAACATGATTTGGACGTATACAGCTTTTTGTAACTCCCGCCATGAAATCGCGTCCCATGTAATCGAGCCTTTGTTGTGGCATCCGTGTATGTAGGTCATGTGACTTGCGAAAATGGCAGTGCCCCTGAAAATTCGTAATTGACGATAAAAATCTTCTCAAAACACTATTAAATGAGAGAGGATTTAACAGCACATTGTCAAAATAGAGCAGTGATTTTCAACCACTGTGTGAGAGATCGTCAGGTGTGCCGTGAGAAATTATCCAATATCAATTTTTTTTTTTTTACATTAACATTTATTAATAATTTTCTGCAAATATTATGTCATTGTTCAGTGTCCGTGGTGTAAAGGCTGGCAGAGTAATGTAATATTTGTCCGTGTGGCAACACATAGCTGATTGCCTCGTTTCTCCAAGAGAATTTGTGATGCACCTGAGAGGCCGTGGTGACAGTCATGGAGAAGTTTTTAAAAAGGACAACTGCAAACTCCGAACTGGGCCCTGGACAAGATTCTGACCCGGATGAAGACCCTCGTATGAGTGGTGGGAAAAAGAAAGCAAAGACGGTGAGCTCAAGGCAATATAGTGAAAGCTATCTTTAGTTTGGATTTAATTTCACCGGGGATGAGACGACACCTATTCCGTTATGCCTGTTGTGTGGCGAGAAGCTATCCAACAGCGCCATGGTGCCATGCAAGCTTAAACGCCATCTCCAAACGACACACAACAAGCCGATAAGACTATTTTGTTCGCCTGCGTGTAAACACAGAGAAACAGGCAACGTTTATGAGAAAAACCACAAAGGTAAATGAGAAAGCGCTCAAAGCTAGTTACCTAGTCGCCAAACTTGTTGCTAAATCAAAAAAGCCCCACACTGTGGCAGAGACATTAATACTACCTGCATGTAAAGCCATTGTCAACGATATGCGGTTAAAGACATAGCTAAAGTCCCGCTCTCTGATAACACAATTGCCAGGCGTATTGATGACACGTCTAGTAGGCCCCGTAGCTCAGTGGTTAGAGCACTGGTTTGGTAAACCAGGGGTTGTGGGTTTGTATCCCACTGGGCCCTCTACTCCCTGAGAAGGGTTGCGTCAGGAAAAAATTGTGCTAAACATATATATGCGTTCATCTGAGATGACATGCTGTGGCGACCCTGAAAGGGACAAGCCGAAAGAAACACACATATTGATGACACGTCTACAGACATCGAAAGCCATGTTTTGGAAAAGATACGCATCAGTCGGAAATTTGGGTTGCAAGTTGACGAGTCGACAGATATTAGTGGACATTCTCAGCTCTTGGCCAATGTGTGTTCTGTGGATGGAGATGCCATTAGAGAAAACTTCCTATTTTGCAAGGCACTGCCAGAAAAAACAACTGGAGAGGAAATTTTTCGGGTCACATCGGAATATCTTGACCACGGAGGACTTACGTGGGAAAACTGCACAAGTGTGTGCACTGATGGAGCTGCAGCCATGGTCGGGCGCACCAAAGGCTTCGTGAGTAGAGTGAAGGAAAGAAACCCAGATCTGATTGTTACGCACTGTTTTTTGCACCGTGAGGCCCTCGTTGCTAAGACTTTACCAGCAGAACTGGTTCCTGTGTTGGACGATGTGGTGCGCATAGTAAACTTTGTAAAGACACGACCTCTGAAAAGCCGTATATTCGCATCTCTGTGTGAGGAAATGGGGGCGGAGCATAAAGCCTTATTGCTCCACACGGAGGTCCGATGGTTGTTGCGCGGTAAGGTGCTGACCCGAGGTCCGATGGTTGTCGCGCGGTAAGGTGCTGACCCGTGTGTATGAGCTGCGAGAGGAACTTAAAATGTTTCTGACAAATTTGGGAAGGGTGAATTCAAATTCACAATCTACACCCAAACCTGATCACCACCATAGTTCTGTAATGAAGAAATCACATAAATAGAATCTGTCAGAAAATGTGATGTAGGCTACAAGATCTCAAGAACCAATGCATCATGCCACGGAATTCAAGAAGAAATTAGGAAAAAAAGTGATTGAAATCCATTGCTTTGGAAAAGGTTACGAAGCCATTCGTAGGCTTTGTCGCTCCAGCGAACCACTGTCAGAGGCATTATCCACAAATGGAGAAAACTGGGAACATTGGCAAACCTCAAAAGTGAGCTACCAAATAAAATTACTCCAAGATTGTGACAGACTCATCCCGGAGGTCACAAAAGAACCTCGAACAACATCTAACCTGCAGGCCTCACTGGCCTCAGTTAAGTTCAGTGTTCATGAATCTAGCATAAGAAAGACACTGGCCAAAGATGGCATCCTTGGGAGAGTTCCCAGGCAAAAACCCATGTTCTCAGCAAAGAATACAGTCTGACATTTGCCAAAAACATCTTGATGATCCTCAAAACTTTTGGAGAAACATTCTGTCGACTGACAAGTCACAAATGTAACTTTTTGGTAGGTGTGCAGCCCATTATGTCTGATGTAAAAATGGCACCGCATTTGATAAATAGAACATTATCCAAACAGTGAAGGATGGTGCTGGATGTCTGATGGTCTGGGGCTGCTTGCTAGCTCAGGACCAGGAAAACCTGCTGCGGTTGATGGAACAATGAATTTGGTTGTGTCGAAGAAAATCCTGAAGGAAAACATCCGGCCATTAGTTTGCGCCCTCAAACTCACTCTTGGATCATGCAGCAGGACAACGATCCAAAATATACCAGCAAGTCCACCACTGAGTGGTTCAAATAAATAAGGTTTTGGAGTTTCCAAGTAAAAGTTCAGATTTAAATCCAATTGAGATGCTGTGGTGTGACCTTCAACAGGCACTTTATGCTAGAAAACCCTCCAATATGGCAGAGTTGAAACAATTTTACAAAGGAGGGTGGGACAAAATTCCTCCGGAAAAGTGAAAGACTCATCATCAATTATCACTAACACTTGATTTCAGTTATTGCTGGCGAGGGTGGCACAACCCGTTATTGGATTCAGAGGACAATTACTTTTTTTCACCACAGAGGGTCAGAAAGGTTTGGATTTTTTGGTCTTAATAAAATGAATTATTTGAAAACTGCATTTTATATTCCCTTGAGTGAGTTTCTTCTTCTTCTTTTCCTTTCAGCTTGTTCCGTTAGGGGTCGGCACAGCGTGTCATCTTAGATGAACGCTAATGGCTTCATTATTTGAAACCTATGTGTGTGATAGATATACAAAAAAAGAAAAAAAAATCAGGAAGGAGGGAAATACATTTTCATGGCACTTCCGATCTACATCTACACCATTTTTTGGTCCATCTCACATTGCCTTTACAGATTTTTATAGTTCATGGAGAGAGAACGATGAGGAGGCTGCAAGGAGAGAATGTGATGGTTTTCTGGAGTGACAAACGAGCTCTCTACCTATACACTGAGGCCCAGTGGATCAATGTACTGGTAATTGCAATTTATACCCTAATGGCATGAATGTCACTGCTGACTAATAAAAAGCACACATGCCACATTTTTGATTGTTTTTGTACAGACATTTGGAAAATACTCTTCATGAGACAATGACGTTTTAATTACGCGGTGTCATACCAAATGGAGTTTTCCCAGCCTGTGGCATGGAGAATACATCAAGTACTGTCAATTCCATGTGATGACATTTACTTACATGTGTTTTGTCTTTTTGTGCTGTGCTGTGTCTTTGATGGACCAAGAACTGGAAAAATGATAGCACCCCCGCTTGAGTCTTCTCCACATCAAGCCCCCAACTAACCCTATAAACGTCAGCTTCAAATATATTCATTGAAATATGCATGAACCAATATATTTATTCATACTCAAATAAACCAATATTGACTTGTCAATAAACCTTTTCTTATGCAGTTATGTATTGCAGTTTGTGAGTCATACGCAACCGTGACATACTGTATTTACAGTTGAAGTCAGACGTTTACAAACGCTGTGCCAAAACACACTTCATGTTTTGTCTCACTGTCTGAAGTCAAATCAGACAAAAGCTCTCCTGTTTCAGGCCTCCAGATGCAACATTGTTCATTATGGCAAAAAAAAAAGTGCCACTTTGGTTTCATCACACTACAGGACATGTCTCCAGAATTCAAAATCTTTGTCTTGATGTCTTTTTGCAAAATGTAATTGTCTTTTTATCATCCTTTAGGGGTGATAGCTTCATTCTCGTTGAGTTGCCTTCCAGCCCGTTTCGGAGCAGGACTTGTTTCACTATGGATAATGATTCTTTCTTACATCCTTCGTCCAGCATCTTCAGAAGGCCTTTACCTTTTTGTTCCGGGGTAGATTCCCACATTTCAGACCCAAACACGTGAATCTCTGGGACACAGAGCCCGTCTCCTTCCTGAGAGGTGTGATGGCTGAACATCCCATGATGTTTATACTTGTGTATAACTGTTTGAACTGATGAACGTGGGATGTTCAAGCATCTGGACATTGCAGCCAAGGATGCTCCAGACTTGTGGATCTCCTGTGTGATTTATTTTGATTTTCCCATGATTTCAAACAGGGAAGCAGAGTGTTGAGGTATGGTCTTAAATACATCCCCAGGTGTGCCGTCAATAAACTCACATGTCCGTTTATTTATCAGGAGTTTCTAAAGCCATGACCTCATCATCTGAGCTTCCCCTGTTTTTCCTTTCGGCTTTTCCCATTAGGGGTCGTCACAGTGTGTCATATTTTGCCATCTTAGCCTATCTCCTGCACCTTCCTCTCAAATCCCAACTACCCTCATGTCTTCCCTCAACACATCCATCAACCTTCTCGTTGGTCTTCCTCTCGCTCTTTTGCCTGGGAGCTCCATCCTCAGCATCCTTCTACCAATATACTCACTATCTCGCCTCTGAACATGTCCAAACCATCGAAGTCTGCTCTCTTGAATCTTGTCTCCAAAACATCCAACTTTGGCTGTCCCTCTAATGAGCTCATTTCTAATCCTATCCAACCTGCTCACTCCGAGCGAGAACCTCAACATCTTCATTTCTGCCACTTCCAGTTCTGCTTCCTGTTGTCTCTTCAGTGCCACAGTCTCTAATCCGTAAGCCTCACCACTGTTTTATAAACCTTGCCCTTCATCCTAGCAGAGACTCTTCTGTCACATAACACACCAGACACCTTCCGCAAGCTGTTCCAACCTGCTCTGAACCGTTTCTTCACTTCATCTGGGCATCCCCATGTTCTTTAAAAGCATAGTACTTTTTGGGTGTATTAACTTTTGATCTCGAAGAAAACATACATTTCTATAAGAAATTATCTCCAATTACTCAGGCATTTAACAAAATTACTTTTCATGATCCAGACTCACTTGAGACAGGAGAGGTTTAGTTTGATTTGACTTCAGGACAGTGAGGCAAAAAATGAAACGTGTTTTTGTTTTTTTTTTAAGTGTAACAATGATCAATATACAATACCATAGTTCCACATTAAGTGGCTATGGGTGTTTTTGACAATTTATATAAGGGTGGGGGGTGTTCTTTCAGCACAATACTGTTGAAGTACATGTGTATGATCCCCAAAACATGCCATTTTTAATGAATCACTAAATCTATATTCTGCACATTTTTATTCAATTCTTTAACAGATTCTAATCAATATTTTTGACCAGTTATGTATAATAGCATTATTAACATTTTCATACACCTTTTATTTGTACAAATGCAATTTTATAATTCATTACTACCTTATGTACCGTATATTATCACTGCCCCAAGTTGTATCCAAGTTTCGTGACTTTTCAATTTGGAGATACATGGTTTTTTGTGGGTTCGGGGCAGTATTCACTGTGTATATATTCGATTCGATACTGTAAATGGGAGGTCTTTTATACCATAATCGACTAAATGAACAAGTTTCATAAATGTTGCCCTGTGCATTGAAAAGCACAATCAATGAATTTTGTCGTCTTTTTTTTTTTTTTTTTTAAATTTAAGTGCCTCGGGCCATTATTTGAGAAAATTCTGAATAAATGCAGCATTTGAGGTAATTTTTTTTTATTTTTCCAAATGTAGCTACTGTATATCCTTTTCATTGGAAATGTAGTAAAAACAGTGACTAAGAAATAGACTGACATCGCCTTCATGTGATTAGTTTATTGTAGTGAGGATTTGTAATTTTTGGCAGATTGGTCAATTATGCCATGGATTTTGCGAAGAACTGAGTCTATGTTTTGAGGTTTATGTTGAGCGGCCCAAAATCTGACATGATCACAGTAGCTTGGCTCTGGTCTTTGGAGTGCCACTTCCTTCAACGTAACATTGTTTAGCTCTCCAATCTTCAAAGTATAGCGAGTGAGTATTTTAGTCATACAATATATGATAGTGACTGTGAAGAAAGTACAAAGTTACAAGTCATTTGAACAGACAGTTTAAGCAAGATGAATAACACTTTTGACATCAAATGAAACTTTCCTTGGAGAGCTCCTTTAAAACTTCAAATAATTATATGGTAATAACATCTTTCCAGTATTAAATAATTTTATATAAAAACACACACAACGGTTTGAACTTCCAATCCACAACATACATGAACTATAAACATAATAAAACGTCCTGCATCCTTCATCACTGCTGCGGGTCCATTGGGTACCAGCTTTAATGGTTCTTCCCCCAGCAAAACCTCTAATGGTACTTTTTTTTTTATACTATTTTTAATGTAAATTGCACAGATATTGTGAAAAAAGCTTGTTCTTTTAAGGGTTTGCCAGTATACACAAACATGTACAGTACAGACATACTGTGTTTCTTTAAACCAATATTGATAATGAGCCCAAGAATAACTTTAATGATGATGAGTATTAAGTCAATAGCAGTCAGAACCAAATTTGCTTCCTGTTTGTGTCCATTAAGTTCCAGCCAGAACTGACCCGCATTCTTCCTTTCAAATGTTTGATTTGATTAAACCAATAAAATCATAACTTTGGTTTGATTTTGTTCTGACTGCAACGGGGGGGGGTTAAAGAAAAGCCGCACAACTCAAAGTGGAACATGATTCCACCGCAGGGACTTGATAAATTGTTCCAAAGTTTTTCTTTTTCCTCTACCACTCACTGGTGAGTTTGGTGCTTTGGTCCCGTTTTGGCGGTGCGGGAGGTGGTCCTCGTCGCAGCGTTGCATAGCCTGAGATATTGGCGCTGTGTTTGGCGGATTGGGAATGTGCATGGTGGCGAGACAGCGTTTGCGTGTGCCCGCGGGCCACTTGCTGCTGATACTGCAGGAGTTCGGGGGGCGGAGGCGGGAGAAGGGCCATGTCGTCCATGGTGACCACAGGTTCCATCTTGGAGGACGGGATGAGATGGGAAGAGGTGAGTGAGCCGTGGCGGGAAACTGACTTCCTCTTCAGCGTGCGGTTCAGGTCCTCCAGGAAGTGAGTTTTAAGTGCGAGGGTGCTCGGTCCTGCGGATTTCGGTGATGTGGGGTGCATGGGAGAAGAGGAGTAGGAAGAAAGGGTGGGCGGTGGGGTCTGAGAGAGGGGTGGCGGCGACAGGGGCAGTGAGGTTGTCATCTCGTACGGGCTGGTGTTGCTGGCCCGCCGGTTCAGTGTCGGTGGCGCCACCGCTCCCTTTTTTAAGGAGCCTTGCTTCCACGAACCCGGAGGCGCCAGCAATGGCTGCTTTTGAGGTTGGGGGTTCACCACGGCCACCTTTGGTGGGTGATGGAATTCGGGCGGGTGGGGCGGAGGAGGGAAGAGCTCAGAGTCACTTGGTGGGGGCGGGAAGTAGTCAGGGGATGTCTCCAGGTGTTGAGGTTGAGAGAGAGGTGGAGGGGGTGGAGGCGAAGGGAAGTCTGAAGAGGACTGGTGGTGCTGGCTTGTTTGAAGCCCCTGGAGCGCCAGCGGGAGGTTGGCCAAATTCAGCTTTCCTGGCTTTGGAAGCGGTGTCGGAATTGCAGTGGAGTCCTTCGAGGGCGAGCCGGTCGCTGACGAAGAGCTAGAGGATGTACCGGTTTGAGGTGCTTGTCCAAACTTGCTGAGCAGGCTCTCCACTTTTTTGGGCCTGTCGTCCGGAGCCTCGTTTGAGTTGGTGCGCACAGAGGAGGCTCTCTGTGGGGTCGGCGGAGGGCCCCGCTTGCTGGAGCCACTCGACGATGTTGAAGGGGACTTCTTTACGGGGGAGCCTATCTTTGAGAAAGGCGGAGGAGGGAATCCCGTGAGCGAGCCGTCCGGAGGAGGTGGGGGGAACTCTGGGGACTGGGGAACGACAGCGCCACCTGGCTGCCATTTTGGCTTCACCTTGACTGCTGGGGGAGATTGAGGTGCACTGAACTTTGATCCTTCCATGGAGCTTGAGGAGGAAAGAGGGGAAGGAGCAGTGTTTCCTGGGAAGTGATTAACAATCTGTTTGACCAGTGACGAGGTTGCCATGGAGACAGAGGAAGAGGAAGGGGAGAGGACTAGGTTTTTGGATGAGAGGCTGTGTTGCTTGGGGAGGGTGGGGGGTGGCTGACTGGGGGAGTGGCCAGTCGAGAAACTCTGCTGCTTCTTTACAGGTCCATGGCCACTGGGGGGCGGTGTGGGCGACAATGGGGATAGTGCAAGTGGGAGGGAGGAGGGACCTGTAGGTTTTCGTGCAGTTTGGGGAGGAAATCCACCAGTGAAGGTTTTGGGTGGTGCTGGAGGCGGGGCATTGGGAGACAGAGGCCGCAGGGAATCAGGGGGAGAGAATTCAGCTGGGGGTGGAGGTGGAGAAGATTCCTCACACATAGCTGGGGTAAAGTCATACACCATGTTGGGGAACTTCTGTGCCAGGAACTGCTGGAGGCCAGCGTTGGAGAGTTGAGCGTGTTGATTCAGTGTAGGCGCTTGGGGCGGAGGCAAATCGTTAGTTTCCAGGATTTCAGGCGGCGGAGGTGGGAGGTACTGGGGTTCATCCACCTCATTCTGGAATGTCGGAGGAGTCGGAGCAGATGGACTGGGTAGACCAAATTTAAGCATGGCCACAGCAGAGCCAGGAACTGGGGCTACATGCGGAGGAGGCGGTGGGGGAGAGGGTGGTGATGGAGAGGTGGCAGTGTAAGCAGCTGGGAGAGTGTTGTAATTGGGCAGTTGGGCAGCTCCTGCTGGCTGCACTCTGGATTGGTTCTGGTTCTGCAGGCGAGCCAGCGTGCTGTACTTGACATAGGCGGAAGCAGATGCTGCCTGGTTGGCGTCACTTTCCACAGCAGATGAGGAATCGTCCGACGGAACCATCTCGTCCATGTAGCTGCTTCGGGAGGGTGGTGTTTGGGACTGAGAAAGTGGGAGGTTCTGGGAGGAGACGGTGGGGATCTGCAAGGGGACGGGCCTACTGATGGCATCCATCTTCATCATCTGGACAGGAAAAAAAAAGGAGCGGAGGCCAGAAAAAGGAAAGAAAAAGGAGAAATGGAAGAAAGAGTGACAAAATATTCAAACCACATTTTAGTAAACAATGCAAATCAAAATGCATGAGGCAAAAATAAATTGCAGTTTTTTTAACACTACAAAATAAAAACAGCAACTTTTCAAACTGTTCATACACACACACACGATGACACTGTTACAACAAAAAAAATCATGTGACATCAGAAGTAGTGAGTAGTAGTAAGAGTTGTCTAATTACATTTACTTTGATTTAGCTGCCAATAGTTATTTTTTTGTACACGAGAAGCAGTTTACCATGCTTTTAAATATGCTATTCATACTCCAGTAACTTACTGCAGTGCATGCATGTGCGCGTGCACACACACACACACACAAACAATTGCCTTTTTCGACCCTCACACAATCGGCAGGGTTTTCTCTTTCCCCATAGTGAGTATTTAGGACTTTATAGTGTTTGATGCCATCATCATTATTGGAATTACAGTATTTTCTGCACTGTAAGGCGCACCTAAGAGCCATTAATTTTCTCAAAATCCGACAATGAGCCTTGTAATCTGGTGCGCCTTATATATGGATCAAAAGTGAGCCACAACAGGTCTCGCAACTACGGCAAGCAGCCGCCGACCCCATTTTTCCCTGTAGAAGTAGCGCGCGGTGCATGGTGGGATATATGACTGCGCAAAGTGTGCCTTTTCATTTCCATTTATGTGTCTGTGTAAAGACACACCATGGCTCCTAAAAATGGCTCCTAGTAAGAGACACGCTTACGACGCAGAGTTTAAACTCAAGCCGATCAGTCATGCAAGTACAACACAAGAATGGAGAAGCAGCTAGAGAATTTAACTAACAAATCAATGGTGCGGAAGTGGAGGAAGCAACAAGGAAGTTCTGCGCCAAGTAAAGAAGACTAAAAAGAGTTTCCAATGGAACAAAGCGAGATGGCTACCCCAGCCTCCACTGTAGCGTCAATTTGTAAAAATCACAACAGCCACATAATCCGATTATGGGAGGCTATGTCACTCTGCTGTCCCACTTAGCTGTGTAAGGAGTAACACCTTTTTACTCCTTGTATATATTGTGTGTTCAGGTAGAAACGTGCAAAATGAATTGTGCGACTATTTTGCCACTTTGACAGACAATATCCTGGGAGTGCCAGTTTGTTTGTTTGTGTGCACATTCAAATTTTTACAAGTTTTTATAAAATTTTAGTAACTAACTCCTTGATGTCTACTTACGCTCGGCACTTGGAGGGTAATTTCTAGGTTGTTTTTTTTTTGCAATGTGTCATTACACTACAAAGTTCAGGCAGCTATTCCATTACAGTGAAGGATTGCAGATAGCGTGGAAACATATTTGCTATTATTCAGGGTGCAGAGTATTATTCCTCACAACCTTCTCACCATGACAACAGCATTAGTATCAAAACTCCATGCGCAGACCCAAACTACTTCATGTGCAACCGCTGGTGCCTCCACCTCCTACACACAGAGGCACAGCCACAAGCCTGTTCACCTTTGACCGCTGGCAGGAAAACGGAGGAGAAAATGGGAATTCTAGTCTGACAGAAAGAAAGGGAGTAGGTAGAGGGTGTGTGTGTGTGTGTGTGTGTGTGTGTGTGTGTGTGTGTTGAATGTGGTCGCACCTCTCCCTGCGTTCCCCTCCTCCATGCGTCAGAAAAGATGGAGCTGACAACACTTTGGGAGCGGGCGTGGCCTGATGATGTAATTTCTGACACACCACTGTCTGATTGGCTGGAGCTGTTGCACTGAGACTCTAATGTGTGGAAATAAAAGTTATTGGTGATCAAAAAAGGTTTTGAAAAGTTTGAAAAATTATTATTGTTATTTGCTTATGGTCACCTGGAAGACTAGAGGAGGAAGAGCCTGACTTGATGGAGGAGGAGGATAGCGAAGACCAGTCATAGGCGGCCTCTGTTCTCCTCATGGCCTCCTGAAAGTTGATGTAAAGCTGCTTGCCGTACTGGGAGAACAATTATACAACATTTCAAGCCCATTATTATTTGTGCCCTTCAAAGGTCAAGGCAAATGGTCAATGCTGTTTGACATGACACCATCTTTTTGATCTCATTACCTTGGCGATGCGAATACTGTTGACCCATTGCTGGAGAGTCCTGACGTCATCGCAGCAAAGATACTTGATGTACTGAGACTTCTTCTGAATTTGTGGGTGCTACACAAACACATATTTATACATTGGAAGTACTTACACATTGTTGTCTCCCTGATGTGCGTGAAGAATGGTAAGATTGGTCAACCCGCAAACCAAAAAATTTACACATTTTTGATTTATAAAGCCATCTCAAGTCTGTTTCCTTTCAACCTGCAGAATTATATCTGCAGAAAAATTCTGGCAGTTACAGGACTTAATGGGACCTCATGTGTTAAACTACAGTATACCCAAGATCTCCACCGAGTTGAGGAAACATTCTTTCAATTATGCAGCTCTTTCCCCACGGAACAACTTCAGCAACATCTGAAATTGAACGATCTGGTCTTTAAGGACTTTTAAGCAGCTTGGAGGCCAAAACAATAGGCTGTCGATGCTTCACTTATTTTTTTTTTTTTTTAAGAGTTAGGATGTTGCTAAGGAAAATGGCTGATTATTGTGTTATGAAATTGTCTGATTGTTTTTACAGTGCCCTGTCAATACTTTTATACATATATGTTGCCTGTCCTGACCAGGACACTCTTGAAAGAGATTTTCAATCTCTACGAGGTTTTGCTGGCTCAGTAAAAGTTAAATATGGGTTAGAGATGCAAAATTGATGCCGCTTCTTTTTAGACAGTTGGAAACATTTTACACCTCTCATTCCCTAACCGTGACAACTACAAACAGGAAGTATGGCCTCAGTATTATTTAATTATATTTATATTTGGAAATCTTAAGTCAGATCAAAAGTTTACAAAACTTAGCAGCATACCTTGAGCACCATACAGAAGTCGGTAGGAGCCTTGTACTTGCTCTTGTAATCTTGGCCGTGGTAAACGTTCACATGGTCAAGCTGCAGAAAACAAACCAGGTCTCGAGAGGCCTGCATACATGAACACACACTACATGTTAGCCATCTCTTTCACGAACAACAAATTTCATTATACAGTACCCTGTTATACACACATATGAATACACAAACCTTGGCTTTGCCTTTGGGGACGTAGTAGATACCAGAGGCTCTCAGCAGGAAGTAACGTTTCTTCCAGGACTTTTTTCCATCCTCTTTCAGCCACAGAACACCCTCCATCTCTGGCACGGACACTGAGCTTCCGCCAAAACACTCCTGACGCACAGACACAGCCACTGAGAAATCACTTTAGGTTCTTGACATCAGTCTTTTCAAAAACTTTATTGGTGTTCAATGTTGAGGTTTTCATGTGGGAGATGCGTTTAGGGATGCAGCCCCATGCACCACTGACTAACCTCCAACAGAGCCTCTTTGTTCCGCTCAGCCATTTCACATGTCTCCTTTCGCCCCAACAAATAATTCTGCGTCACACAATAAAATCAGGATGATGAGTGAGGATGTGAAACACATGCAGCTATTAAAACATACTGTTTTTTTTTTTTTTTAAGGGTGTGGGTGTAATCAATCATTTGAACTACCTGTGGGTTCTTGAATACTGCGTACTTTTCAACGCGTTCAGTAAACATGAGCCGGTTCTGGCTGTCTCTGGTCCAATTCAGCAAGTTCTCCACCAGGTTCTCATGATCCTCAAATATGCGTTCTGCAAAGTTTGTCGATGTATAAATATATAATGTCCAAGAATATGTAGGGTCATACTTTGAGGAAAAAAGTTTGCAAGGGGAAGTCAATGTAAGCACTGTCCAAAGTGCTCCGGATCTCAGACTGGGCCGAAGGATTCCCTTCCAACAAGACAATGACTCTAACCACACAACTAAAATAAGAGAGTGGCTTCAGAACAACCTAGTGATTGTTGTTAAATGTCCCGGCCAAAACCCTGACTTAAACATAATTGAGTATCTCTGGAGAAATGGCTGTCAACCAACATTCACCATCCAATCTGACAGAACTGGATAGGATTTGCAAGGAGGAATAGCAGAAGATCACCAAATCCAGGTGTGAAAAACATTTTGCTGAATTTCTAAAGACTAATGTATATATTAGCTCAAAAGGGTGTTTCTACTAAGTACCCAGCAAAGGGTCTGACTACATATTGCTTGGTAATATCAGTTTTTCCTTTTTTAATAAATCTGCAAAATTAATAAAAAAAAAAATCAGTCAAGACTACTACAGACTACTCTCATGACATTATATGACTTCATTTTCATCTAATAATTATACTTGTTTTTTTTGCTTCATTTCGAACATTACATTCCACAACTGCAGTGCATTACATTTTTAAATAAGTGAGAGGAAGTTTATGTATGTCTATGGACATACTGCTGCTGTTCAAGAAAAAAAATGTATCTCAATTTTTGTGGGGTTTTATAGTTTTTTTTTTTTAATCATCTTTTTATTTGGATGAAAAGAACTTTAAAAACTGTAATGACTTATCACTCTCTGATTCAAAACACATAGATACTATTCAGATTTGTTATGTAAGAAATTAGTGTAGGAATATAAATCATTATGATTACTATATCCAATAATTTCATCATTGTCTAGCACTAATATGACTTTTTAACAAGTCGGGAAAACTACAATTTTATAGCAGCAGCTTAATAAAAATTCTCATTATTGTTTGTCCCATTGATGTGAGACTGTGTGTATGAATACCATGAAAAATGAAAAGGTTTTCCTTTTTGGCACATGAAAACCCCCCAAAAAAATCTGCACTTGTAAATTTGAGATCAAAATAATTACATGGGGTGCCACGGTGGCTCCGCTGGTAAAGCATTAGCCTCACAGTTCTGAGGTCTCAGGTTCAATCCCAGACACGCCTGTGTAGAGTTTGCATGTTCTCCCTGTGCGTGCGTGGGTTTTCTCCGACATCCCAAAAACATGCAACATTAATTGGACATTCGAGATTGCCCCTAGGTGTGATTGTGAGTGTGGCTGTTGTTTGTCTCTATGTGCCCTGCGATTGGCTGGCAACCAGTTCAGGGTGTACCCCACCTCCTGCCCGTCGACAGCTGGGATAGACTCCAGCACTCCCTGTGACCCTTGTGATGATAAGCGGCTCAGAAGATGGATGGATAATTGCATAGTCTAGTTATTTCCATGCAACTGCAATTGGCTAGGTTGGACTCACAGTTCTGAGGACCAGGGTTCAAATCCTGGCCCTGCCTGTCTGGCGTTTGCATGTACGTATTCCCCGTGCCTGCGTAGGGTTTCTCTGGGCACTCCGGATTCCTCCCACATCCCATCCAGAAAAACATGCATTAATCAGAGACTCAAAATGTAGATGTGATTGTTGTCTCTATGTGCCCTGCAATTTTGCTCACAACCGATTCAGGGTGTACCCCACCTCCTGCCCGATGAGAGCTACGTTAGGCTCCAGCACTCCCGTGACCCTTGTGGGGATAAGCGGCCCAAAAAATGGATAGATCAATGGTTATTTCCTGTATAGAAAGGAGGGGGAGGTCAGGGGTCAAAATGTGATGGGAAATGAGTCCCACTCGCTAAATGACACAGCAGGATTTCTGCTGTAGTGCGAGAGCATGTGTACAATTAGTGTGTGTGTGTATGTCATGAAAGGATATCTCTGTCAATAATTCCATTAATTAAGAATCACCAGCAAATTTGCATAGCCTTCATATTCAAAGCATTTTTAAGAGGTTTGTGTGCACTTTTTACCTTTTCCTTCCTTTTTTTATACAACAATACTGACGGGTTGGTGGAGGCCTCAAGATGTGGGTTATATCACATGCATGACCACACAGGACCTACATAAATATTGTGTGCGTGCATATGTTTGTGTGTGTGTCAAAGACTATTAAGTGGAGTTGAAACTGATAGTAGAGTATGTGTGCCTGCAAAACATACATCTCTCCCCTCTACCCCCTTGAGGAGAGCGTGCACTCATCCTTTGTTGCTGAATATTTTGAGCGGATTCAACCTTTGTACTACTCGTTGAAAATGCATTCAAGTACATTGGAAAAGCTTGCTACTGTACCAATTGGAGAACACACTTCATATTTTCATCATGAAGATAGGAATCAATAGCTCATGTGACCCCACTGAATTCTACCGGGTATCCAATTGTTTATGATACTGTTCAGGTAGCACAAAAAAAAAAAAGAAAGAAAAAAATACTAAGATTTGCTTGAATGAAACACAGCTGTCATTTGAATTGTATTGAATCTATGAGGAAAAAAAAAACCAAAAACTGATAAGATAACTTTGGCTCATAATTACATGCGAAGGTTGGGAATAAATGAAACCAATTTCCATCCATCCATTTTCCCAGCCGCTTATCCTCACAAGGATCACGGATGACAGTGATGTATGTATTTTAGTGTGACTCATTTAGCAAGAAATGAATTGGGCAAACATTAGGAAGTAGTGACTTGGGTCCATTTTCTTACCCATTTGGAGTTCATAGATGGTTTCCACCAGTGACCAGTCAGGACTAAAGCCACAGTGGGACTTCTCCAGCAAACTGTCCAGAACCTAAAGACCAACAACAGAGCATTGTCTACTTATTCTAATAACATTACAAATGATCAAATTTAAATGTAGGACTAAGATATGAATAATAATTACGATACTCTCATAGAACAGGACAAAATATTTACGTAATGGCTATATCTCAATTACTCAAACTAATTAATTAGTCATTGTCATGCTAACAGGAGCAATGCTAACATTGTTGTACCTGTCTGACGGTTTGCCTCTCGTCCACCATCATAGTCTTTGAACTCTCATCCGACAAATGAACACGAATCACCAACTGCCAAGACAATAGAAAAAACAAATTACCCATTGTTACTGTTATGAAACCAATGTAGTCCTCTTTAAATCAGGAAAAGGCAAAGTTCTTTATAGAGTGCCATCAAACAATATTTGCCCTCTTGCTAAATTCCTTTTTTCCCCTCACATCGACAAATTCATCAGATCACCAAACTAATAAGATAATATCTCTGAAAGACGCGCCAAATAAGTATAAAATGTCCTTAATGGGAAAGAAATCCAAGCCTATTTGCCCAATGTCATAAAGTAATTACCCCTTGAATGTAAATGTAGCTCCACCTTTGGCAAAATAACAAATAAATAATTTTTGAAGTCTTTTGCATTTCTGTTAAGGAACTGTGGCCCACTCTTCTTCTAGAATTGCTTGAACTTAATCATATTGGAGAGCATGTGAGGATGAACTGCTCCTTTAAAGTCAAACCAAGTCAGTTTTGGTGGGGTGTGGCAATGCAGCCCTAAAATAACTATGTGAAATGGTTTTCTTTTGTGCAATGGCATGTTAATCACTGGAGTTTGTACGGAGACTTTGCGCCCCATTGTTGAGAGATGTGAGTGGGAGGGGAGGGGTGGCACACATACAAACCAATGGAGTTCAGACATTGTGTTAAATTAAAAACGGAACACAATGAAATGAAGAAATCATGTTCAACCTATATTTAACTCAATACAGACAAGACAATAGATTTAATGTTCAAAGTGATAAACTTTGTTTTTTGCAAATAATCATTAACTTAAAATTTTATATCCACAACACCTTCCCACAAACCTGGGGCAGGGCCATGTTTACCACTATGTTAAATCACCTTTTCTTTGAGGAACATTCAATACACGTTTCGGAACTGAGGACACTAACTGTTGAAGCTTTGTAGGTGGATGTCTTTCCTATTCTTGCTTGATTTACTGCTTCAGCTGTTCAATAGTCCGGGGTCTCCGTTGCTGTATTTTACTCTTCATAATGTGCCACACATTTTCAATTGAAGACAAGTGTGGACTGGCAGGCCATTCTAGTAGTAGCATTCTTTTACCACGAAACCACACTGTGGTAAAACGTGCAGAATGTAATCAATTTGCTCAAATTAGCTGGGATGCCCATGAAAAATTCTTAAGTGTTCCTGAGTCCACGTGGTCATCATAACCTTTACGACATTGATGTCGGTTTATGTTGCAGTGCTGCCTGAGGGAGCGAAGGTCACAGGCATTTGATGGTATTATGGTAGACGACGAAATCCCTTGGAATTGTACAATGAGGAACATTGTCCTTAAATTGTTCAACTATTTTCTCACATACTTGTTTACAAAGAGGTGAACCTCACACCATCTTCACTTGTGAGCAATAGAGAGCTCCTTTTACACTTAAGCATAGCACCGACTTGTTCTCCATTAGCCTGTACACCTAAGTGATGTTCCAAACAGGTGTTTCATGTGCATTCCTCAACTTATTCAGTCTTTTTTGTCAGTCATAAAATTTGAAGCTAATGATTATTTTCCAAAAACAGTCAAGTTTATCAGTTTGAACATCTTGATTTGGTGGTGTATTCAATTAAATATAGTTTGAACATGATTTGCAAATCATTGTGCTCTGGTTTTGTTTAACACAACCTCACAACTGAATTGCAATTGAGTTTGTAGATTTCTGCACTAGTTTTCTAGTGAAATCAGATATCTCGGATCCACCTGTGGGCATTGAGGTGGTGTTCGACGCGTTTTGTTACGGTGCTTTTTCAGTGTTTGAAGAGCAAAATGTAATGGGTCAACTGGTCATCTGGAAGACTTTTCAAGTCTTCCAGCAACAGCAACAGTAACTGTGTATGACCGTTTGTGTAACATCCAGTAAATTAGGACAGTGTGCAAACATGACGACTGCATATTACGGGTGTGCGCCAAGTATGGCTTCTTTAGCTTTCTTCTTATTTTTTTGTTATGTCACCACAAAAGTTGACAAGTGTTTTGACACTCATAGACCAGGTAAATTCACTTGACACAATGTAGCATAAGCAATAGCTCCAAAATCGACAGGGGTACACACGCACACACGAACACACACGCACGCACACACACACACACACACACACACACACACACACACGCACACACACACACTTTTCAGTAATGTGGCCAAAAGAAAAGAATGCAAAGTCAACCTTTTCTCTGTCCCTAACAAGTTCCTTAAATGCCATGTATCCACCACACCATCATTAAATGGTAAGTAGATTTGTCTTGAATTTAGTTTTATCGTTCCATGTCCATCCATCCATTATCCAAGCCATCTATCCTCACAAGGGTCGTGGGAGTGCTGGAGCCTATCCCAGCTCCCTTCGGGGGACAGGCGGACCCCACCCAT
Organism: Syngnathoides biaculeatus; assembly: GCF_019802595.1. Classification (NCBI taxonomy): domain Eukaryota; kingdom Metazoa; phylum Chordata; class Actinopteri; order Syngnathiformes; family Syngnathidae; genus Syngnathoides; species Syngnathoides biaculeatus. Next base: position 6,006,185 of record NC_084653.1, on the reverse strand, counting down.
TACTGGTTGCCAGTCAGTGTAAACTGATTAATGTATTTTTACACTTAATGGAAGATGAATTATGATAATAAATTCTTACTTAAAATATAGCCTGTACAACTAATACAGTTTTTACAAGGGCAACAGTTCACCCCTTTTTTTACATTAGAGGTGACGTTTGCTGGTATTTTCCTAAACTGGATAAACATAATACAATGTAATTAAACACAAATAAACAAATAATTCAGGTAGCAGGAGTTCAGTCTGTGTGTCGTGTGTGTGTGTGTGCATGTCCAAACAATCCATCTTTACTCTTACTCTCTCTGTGGGAATGGGATTTCATTTCTAATGGTCATTATGCAGAGTGTATTATGTGTGTATTAGTGATCCCAGATGTCATCGACCAGCGCTTTTTCTACTTGTGCATCACTGACCTGACCCACATAGCCCGGTTGGCTGCACACGTGCCAGAAACACGGGTACACATGCACGCACCATAAAGTATGATTGTCTAATTGGTACCTGAAGGCCAAAACAAAATGACTTCATAGTGCAACCAACATAATATATTGTTCAATAAATAGTAGCTCTCAAAACTGCACATTATAGTTAACCCCCACATATTTATGGTCACGCATTCCAAAAGTATTTGTTGATTTTATTTTTAACCTATCCTTTGATATTTACATTAAAAACCCCTCTTCATTCACTGTTGATCAAAGCAATAATTAATATTAATAATTGTATATATTTGATCTTTTTTTGGCTTTTGTAATTGCCTGACCTTGAGACATAAAATACAAAAAGTACTATTTTGGTGTCATCTGGTGGCATCTTTGTGCAAAGGAAAGATATTGAAGTGAGTTAAGGAGTTTCATTTACATCCATCCGTCCATTATCTGAGCCGCTTATCCTCACAAGGGTCGCGGGAGTGCTGGAGCCTATCCCAGCTATCTTCAGGCTGGAGGCAGGGTACACGCTGAACTGGTTGGCAGTCAATCACAGGGCACATAGAAACATATGACACTCACAAAAATAATAATAATACACTCACAATCACACAAAAGGACAATTTAGAGTCTCCAATCAATGCATGTTTTGGGGGATGTGGGAAGAAACCGGAGTGCCCGGAGAAAAAATGGTGTACGTGAAAAAAAAAATAAATGAAAGAAAAAAAAAAAACAGGCACAGGAAGAACATGGGAACTCCACACAGATGGGGTGAGGATTTGAACCCCGGTCCTTAGAACTATGAGGCAGAAGCACTAACCAGTGTTAAGAGCTTCCACTGTGCCACCACAAAAAACAATGTTGAAGTAAATTAAGGAGTTTCATTTAGACGAAAGCAAAGCTGTAGAAAACATTCTGGACAGGGACAGGAGAAGGTGGCATATTATATTATCCAGCTTGACTTAACCTCACCTCTGCAAACCAAAACAATGCAATTGACTATTTCCGGTATTAACCATATCTTAGGGATGTCTTCACAGAAACAAATGTTAATCATGATGCATCTAGACTTCTCTGGGACGTGTTGAACAATCAAACAACTGGTCAACAACCAACTATTTTGCCCAAACATTGCCAAAAATCAAATTCAAAAACCCCAAACTGCATCAAGCTGATGCAATGCTATGCTGGGAATAGTGACAACATGGCATCCTTATAGCAGGTGGTGTGATTCAATGAATGCGAAGAAGTGCAGTATATCCAAAGAGTGTCCACACTTCATTTCCACCGGCTTTGGGAAAAGGTAGTGCTTTGCCCCTACCGTGTGGCTTCTAAAAGCAATTCAAATTTTTGAAGGGGATGCCAATTATTCATACACTCATTATTGGTGGTTTGGGACCAAGGCTAGCTCCCTATGGGCCACTATCTTTGTAAGGCAGAATATTTGTATTAAAACTAAATGGATTGTGTACATAATGTTGTGACCAGCAGGTGCCAAAGAGAGAACCTTACCTTTTTCACCTGGGCCTCCTTTATCTTCTCTAGAGCGACTCTGATATTGTCCGCCTTCAACTTGGCAGCCTGCTCCTCCTGCATGCACGCACGCACGCACATCCACATCCACGGTCAATCGCTGTAAACAAGTGACTTCAACAAAGACCAAAATGCCTAAGCTGAACTTTACCTGACTTTTCCAGCAGGAATTCATTGTTTTGGTTGGTTTTCAGTCAACGATTCTGTGTCTGTGTTAGCATCCAATCATGCTGGACAAGTGAAAAAAAAAAAAAAAAAATCTCCAGAAAACTGCACCGCAGTTTTTCCAGGGTATTTCAAAGTTGTGTCACAACATATCCATCCGAATCACTTCGGCTTCATCAGCACAATCGAGTGGCATGAAAGCCTCAGGAGCTTGGCGAGATAAAAGCTCTTCATGTGTTGTCATGGCAACCTTGCCCCCCCCACAATATTATATCATTTATGATCAAAGAAACAACATTACTTTTTCTTTAAAACATTCACAAAATCAAATAGGAAAGGTGTACGGTATAAAAAAAAAAAGCACATAACACCTGGAAGCCGAAAAAAAGCCCGAAGAAACAAGAAGAAACAAGATCAACCTCTCTATGTCAGGTTGGAAAAATCCCTGTTGCTCAACAGCGGCAAGAAGATAAAGCCTCAAAAGGAGCTCAAATGACGGCTGGCTATAGAGGTGGCTTTCCAGATGGAAAGCAAAAGAAAAGATGCAACCCTATCCCGTGAATGAGTTAGAGCATGAGAGGGTGAGAGCAAGAGGAAGAGCGAGAGCAAGAGTGAGTGCGAGAGAGACGGAGAGCAAGAGTGAGAGTGAGAAAGTGAGAGAGAGCGCGCAAGAGAGAAAGTGAGAGCAAGCGAAAAGGGGCAGATTCAGGTCAGTTGGTTGGAGGGGCAATTTTTTTTTTTTTTTTGCAATTGAAAGTACCTTTAATACTGTGCGTTGTTTTTTTTAAATAAACACATATACAACCTTATGTCTGTGCTGGAACAACTATTGGTCAAGAAACAGTTCCCTGGGTGTGTAAATTTAAAATGAAGGAATTATCTCATAATCCCCATTAGTTTAGTTTAAATGATTAATTCTGTTCAGAGGTGGCAGGTACCCACACTTTTGACCCTCAGTTTGATGCGCCCCTTTACTCGGACCACTATACATTTTTTTAGGCATGGAAACATTTTGATTGTCCGCGTCAACGAGTGGTCATCAGGTGGTAAAAAGTGCTCCCGAAAAAATGGGCCCCCGACTGCTAATATTCTTCCGCCGACCCTGATTACGCAGCTATACAGTATCTAGGTCTTTTATTTATTGAGTTATGGAATTTGAGAACAGATTATATTTTGCATTGCTCACCTGGGTGTGCATAGTGGAGTAAAACAAGGCAAAATGAAAGCAAATCCAAATAAATACATAAAAAAACAAATTGTACAATGTGATGTGGTCAAAACAAATTAGACAGATACCATAAAATAATAATCCAAACATAATACATATTGTGGCCATTGAGTCTATATTCCCACTAACCCCTCATTTCACTCTAAAATCATTACTTATTACATAGCATAATTCCTCTGAAGATATGGGGGGAGGGTCATAAATGCAAGATGTATGTAATATTAGAATTATTTTCATGGTAAAATAATTCAACACTAACAATTAGCATTAGCAAATGAGATACAGTGAACACTGTTTTACATAATGAATCCTGGGGATTTAGTTTGACAAAAACTATTATGCAACCACCCCAGCTGTTCGCTGAAAACAATTATTTAAATTATAGTATTTGGATTAAATGTTAGATCCCAGCTAAAAAAAAAACCTGAATAATTATAATGCAGACAACAATGAACTCTTTTTGAGATGTTAAAAATGTCAGTTAAGTAATAGTATTTTATGTGATTTGCTAGCATATGCATTTTATGTCATCTGACAGGGATACCGGAAGTCAAATACCAGATAAGATTTAATTGAAGTTTTGAAGTTGTCGTCACTGCAAACTTATCACACAAACACCCTTTCCCTCCCTTTAGATATGCACTTGACCCACATTAGTAATTCTCTAAGTTAGATTCATATTACTGCTTTGAAGTCACAAGGTCCAATGTCCCTTTTGAGCAAGATGAGAAAATGCAGCAGCTGAGTGATGCGATTTGAATGGAGGAAGCACAAGTGGGCCAGCATTTGCATGTGCGGATGTGGACTGTAGTAGTGTAATGCTAAGGTACAATTACACTGACATAAAAACAGTGTGCTGTATGAGATGTAACACACTTATATAGCTGTCTGCAAGCTCTAATGAGTGCAGATATTACACTTTGAGCTTAATCATCCGTCCATCCATCCCTTTTCTGAGGCGCTTATCCTCACGAGGGTCGCAGGAGTGCTGGAGCCAATCCTAGCAGTCATTGGGGAGGAGGCAGGGTACACCCTAAACAGGTTGCCAGCCAATCGCAGGGCACACAGAAACAGACAAACAACAGTCGTACTCACAATCAGACCTAGGGGCAATTTAGAGTATCCAATCAATGCATGTTTTTGGGATGTGAGATGAAACCAGAGTGCAGGAGAAACCCCCCACACAGGCACCGAGAGAAAATGCAAACTCCACACAAACTGGTAGGGATTGAACCCCGGTCCTCAAAACTGAGACCAACGTTCTCCAGCTGTGCCACCGTGCCGCCTGAGTTTAATCAACGATGCATAAATAAAACTGCAAATAATCTGCACTGACTCTAAAGGTTCTTAGCGGTGCAAACACTCAAATCTAGGACCAATCTTGGATCTAAAATTAAAAGATCAGAAAAGATCCAGATAAAACCTAAATTAAAAAGCAAAGGCATAAATGTGCTTAAAATCTAGTTTACTTTAGTACACTTTACCGGCTCTTATTAATTAAAAGGGTTCATTGAGTTCAATGAGTATGAGTTCCACAAAAAGACATTAGAAATACCCTCAATATCGGCATTAAAAAAATTATTTTCATTACGAGAATTGTCATTTCACAGCCTCCCCACCCCAAAAGTGGAAATTACAATTGAAATCGGTTCGAAAGGGCAAAATATGCTAAAAAATATTATAACAATGGATAGACATACCATTATCTAAATATTTCCCTGTTAATAAAAAAATTGGATTTTTCTACAAAATTTTATTTTAGATGCACACAAAAACATTTATCATCAATCCATGTCCCATGCACCCCCACCCCCCCCCAAAAAAAATATAGGAATGTATGAGACAATGCTAATTTATAACCTTCTTGTAAGAGGGAAAGATGCAAAAGCAGGTTACGTAGTCTCAATAAAGCTGACTTCAAATCTTATAGCAGCTATTCAGAGGTAAATGGTTCTAAAAAGTTTAACATTAATCTGCAGAGATTCGCTAAATTTGAAGCCACAAGGCCTGGACAGATGTCTGATGCTAAAATGACACAGGTGATAAAAATCTACAGGGTCCATCAATGATGAGGAAGTAAGTAAATGACTTGGATCAGTGAGGCCAAAGTGATTATGTGAAGTAAACCACAAGAGGGAGATCAGTTTGTGGAAATATTGCAGAACAGGACTTCACAGCCAAAGCTCAAAACCCCAAGGAGACGCCTAATGCCAGTCAACTGCTATGTGCATGCACGTGTTTTCCTACGATGGGTAGAGCAATCACTCCTCTCACCAGTAAAGAGGATTAACCGAGCCTCCGTGCACTTGGCCAACACACAATCACACAAATGGGTTGGGGGGGGCGCCTTACCATTCACTGTTAAGATGCCTGCATCTTAAATTGAGAGCAGGCGAGTGTCTAAACATTGACAGAGACATTTATCTATTTTATCTAAAGAATGCCAAAAGATAAAACTGTGATGGTGATGGGACAGGACAGCAAACGTGAGCAAGCCAGTTTCCCCTGGAGCACAACATCAATCTTGATCTGCTTTAAACAAGCACAATGAATTGGCATTTTGTTCTTATGAACGGCATTGATCTGTGTTAGCTAACACCGTTCATCTGAGCCTTGTGACTGTAACTGGCCATCTTCCACAGTAACATTGCTAATACACAATGAATAGACATACACTTTTCCCATAACACTACCACTTTCTCATATTTGACAATGATTTCTTTCCTTTTCTGCTGTAAAATGTCAATGACATTCAGGTTGCATTTTTTGACAAATTTATTAACAACTGACGTTATTTTTGTAACTCATTTAAATCTATTATTCATTCCCATCTGGTTATGTTATTTAACAACAACAGAAAAAAGGTCTCTGTCCTGGCTGCTCAGTACAACATGTACAACCCAAAGTGAGCCATGTTTAGATTTGAGGTAAATTCCCCTCATCCACACACGGACACATAATCTGATTTAGTCGTAATTTTAGGATTATTTTCTGATTTCATTTGATTTTTAGCCAGATTTTGCCCCCCAACCACAACCATTTTGGTGGAAACCTACACGAGCCTGCTGACATCAGCAGCAGAAGACCTTAATTAAACTAGTCCGTATTCTGAAGCATAACCGTCGCTTATATTCAAAGACTGAATGTTTTTTTCTTTTTAGGCAATGATGTCTGAAAAGACTTAGATTAGATACATCTGAGTAGGCTTGTTCTATTATAATTGATTGCTGTAATACTTTGTTACAGAAGGAAAACAACCATGAGGTATGTCAGTACAGATTCCTACATGGGCTTTGTCAACTCATCCTTTTATTTATTGAATCATTCATGGTTGTAAAACCTTTGAAAAAGACTTTGGGAAGATGAAATATCACAGGCAAGTTCCAGGTTCTCATTGTGATTTTAACATTTTCATATTATTCTGATTTATTCCAAACCTTGCTATAATAGGATACCGTAATACTTGATGACAGCAGACACAGAATCGTTGACCTTCACTTACCTGGCCTTGCCTGCGAGAATACATGAAAAAAAAAATTGACGGCAAACATTCTCCCAAACATTTTACTAATCTATCTTGGGCTTCCTTAAAGCACAATCACATAAGAACGCAAGAGTGTTTAGCTCTTATCAAAGACAAACTCTGCCTGACATTTGGTGCTGTTAAACTCAAGGTTGGAAAAAAAGTGAGAGGAATAAGGGATGCTGACTGTATGGACACCTTAAGTAGATGCCATAATATTATTACGTTTCCGTCCATGATCTCAAATAAAACGTCTTGCAGAAAAAGACCTATACAATGGAAGCTCTATAGAAAGTTCCTGTAAGCTTCTAAACTCACGCAAAATATCTGAGGTTGAAACATTATTGGAGCTTGAACTTTAGCATGTAGCATTACATTAGAGTCACAGTGCCGTAAAAAAGTATTCAACACCTTCCTGATTTCAGGTTTTTTCTTGTATATCTATCACACAAAGGTTTCGAATCAACCAATTTTAATATCACTCAGAGACAACCCAAGGAAATACAAAATGCAGTTTTCAAATGCTAATCTGATTTTGCACAAAGACATTGTGACTCATCACAAATTTGGGAAAGGTGAGTTCAATATCACAAGCCACACCTCAACCTGATTATCACTACACAGTATTTGTTGAATCAAGCGAGCGTGAAGTAGGCTCCAAGATCTCAAGAACTAATGCATCATGCAACGATCCAAAGAAATTTAAGAAGAAATGAGGGAAAAAAAAAAAAAAAAGTGAAATCCATCAGTCTGGAAAAGGCTCCAATGAACCACTGTCAGATTATCCACAAATCTTCCCAAGAGTGGACAACAAACTAAAATTACTACAAAAAAGCAAAAACAACTCATCCAGGAGGTTGCAAAAGAACCCCTAACAACATTTAAAGACCTGCACGCCTCGCTGGCCTCAGTTAAGGTCAGTTTTCATGTCTACCATAAGAAAGACAACGGCATTCGTGGCAGAGTTCCCAGGTGAAAACCCCTGCTGTCAGCAACGAATCCAAAAGCTTGTCTCACATTTGCCAAAAAAATATCTTGATTATCCTAAAGACTTTTGGAGAAACATTCTGTAGACTGACGAGTCAAAAATTGAACTTTTTTTTAATGTTTGCCGCCCGATACGTGAAAAAATGGCACAGCACTTGATAAAAACGAAGCATGGTGGTGGCAGTCTGATGGTCTGGGGCTGCTTTTCTACCTCAGGACCAGGACAACTTGCTGTGATTGATGGAACAATGACTTCTGCTGTGTACCAGAAAATCCTGAAGGAGAACGTCTGGCTATCAGTTTGCGGCCTCAAACTCAAACGCTCTTGGATCATGCATCAGGACAACAATCTGAAACACACACATCTGAATGGCTAAAAAAAGAAAAAAAAATGCTTTGGAGTGGCCAAGTCAAGGTTCAGATTTAAATCCAATTGAGATGCTGTGGTGACCTTAACCTTAAATGGCCTGTTCCAGCTAGAAAACCCTCCAATATGGTGCAGTTGAAACAATTTTGGAAAGAAGAGTGGGACAAAATTCCTCCAGTGTGATCTGAAAGACTAATCACCAGTTAGCACAAATTCTTGAGTTCAGTTATTGCTGCCAAGGGTGGCACAACCCGTTGTTTGATTCTGGGGGCAATTACTTTTTCCACATAGGGTCAGAGGGGTTTGGATTTTTTTTTTGTGCCTTAATATGCTGAATAATCATTTGAAAACTGGATTTTGTATTTCCTTGGGTTGTCCAGGTAATATTAAAACTGTTTTGATAATTTGAAACATTTCTTTGTGATAGATATGCAAAAAAAAAAACCTAAAATCAGGAAGGGGGTCAATACTTTTTCTACATCACTGTCTACTGCTTGATTCTCTCCATTAAGTCAACTTGTGTGATTGCATCTTTGAGAATACACAATCAAGTTTGTTTTGAAATCAGAGAAGGAGAAGAAAGGCATGCAAAGTGGGAATAATCCTGAAAGGAACATTTTGTCTGAAACTGCATGCAAAAGGAAAGGAAAAGGGCAGGAAAGAATACAAAAGGCATGGAGAGGTGAGTGAGTTGTGAGAAATTGAAGGTGGTGGTCACCTTGGTCAGCAGGTGTGAAGGTTTCCCTGCTATGTTTCTCAGAATCAGAGAGGTTTCCCTGTCCAGATAGGAGTGCTTGAAGAACACACACAGAAAAGAAAGTTGTGTTGAATGATTGAGGTGTCTGGTATTCGCAGAAAGTTTGGTGAAGCAGATAACGGCAAAAGCAAGGAAACCCGCGGTAGGGGAAATACTACACATACACAGTAGCAGTTCAGTGGTGCCTTGAGATATGAGTGATACGAGCAGTCAAGTTTTTGCTTTGACTTGCAAGGCTAACTTGAACGAGTTCTGTATGGCAGCATCACTTTGGCAGACTAAATTAAATATTCTTTTTAAAACAGTGGCTCAAAGCTTTACATGGCCACCAGTTGATATATTGATGCGAGGCAGGCAAAGAAAGGCCTCTTCTACAATAGATGCCTTAAACTAAATGTCAGGTGCTTCCTGTAGTCTCTCCAAACCACTCACACTCACCGTTGGATGAAACGTTTGAGTATGTACTAATCACAATTCATAGATAAAAGTATCTGAAAAATGTAATCGCTTGCTCCATCATATGAGCTGCAAATGTTAGCTTCCTTACCATGTTGTAAGAGTGAAACATATTACATATTACAAGGGCATTTTGGAATTTAGGAGAAACCTACAACTGCAAATAGTAAATGTTAATAAAAAAATATTTAAAATGTATACAGACATTACACACACATACATACACATTACAGATATATTTCTATTTTTGATCTTCTGCATCTTTCTAAATCTTGTGTGCATCAATCGCTAGAAATCATTTTATCAAGAGCATTAGCATACGCTACTAATATTTAGGTCATATGCACGCACACACAATTAGGAGTGTGTGTGTGTGTTCTGTATGTAGGTGTGTCTATTTTCCGGCCCAAGGTTTTGTTACATAAGGGGCTTAAACAAAATATCAAGACTGTGCATATTTAAGGACCATGAGCATCCTACCAGCATATTTCTTCAAAAATATATTTTTGTATTGATACTAATAATAGTGATGGATGATAATGTTATGTTTGTCACTGATCTGTTGGATAACCCTATCATTCCAGTGAGCAGCTGGATGATCATCTGCTGAGGTTTTCGTTAAAATACAAATTTTAATGCAGACTGATTGCAATCCTTGAAAACATACACTCCCTGGATATTAGGTCTTAAACTCTATGATTTTATTTGATAGTCCAAATATAATCTCTTCAAAAATAAAAGCAGGCTCAGTTTAATCCTGAGCAGACAACAGGTGTCTATGGCAGAACCTCATTGGGGCCCAGCGAGCTAAAATAGCACCCTAGGCAAAATACGGGATGGGTTGAACTTGGATGGTAGAGTACTCCTTTACCTCTGTGTTATCCTTCTGGCTAGTGCCATTGGCAGGATGTGGGGCTAAAGCGGGATGACTGTCAGAGTTGCTGACATTAACGTTGTCCAGGGAGTCCATTGAGGAGGCAGAGTTGACGGACGTTCCTGAGGCTGATGTGATGGAGGACCGAGACGAGTGGACAACAGATCGTACCTACAAGGGAGTTACTGTATCATTACTCGGTAATCACATCATCCAATTATTAGTCATTGAGAATTGCGTTGATTATATGAAATCAAGAGAGGCTAAATGAACTGATTTATGTTGCTGCAATTTACAGCTGTTAATTCACTTAACTAGTTTCCTGTCTAAATATGAACACATCAGATATGGGAAGCAAACACAAATCCTGTACTGGCCTGTGCGATACTGGCCTGGAAATAGGATGTCCTAACATTGTGAAAGATTCTCAGACCCTGTTTTTTAAAATTAAAAATAAATATCGTATTTTCTGAACTACAAGCCGCTCCAGAGTACATGTCGCACCAGCCATATCATTAAAAAAGTAGGACAAAAAGTAGGACAAAACATATATAAGTGTTAGATTTAAACCTAACTGCTGGATGAATTATGCAAATGAAGGAACAAGAGAGGTCTTCAATTTGGGTCATGAGGAGAAATGGGTTTGACTGACCAGCTGGAACTCCAAACCATGTTCTGAGTCAGCCTTACCGGTGTCCCCCCTTTTTATTAGTTTCTTAAAAAAAAGGGTCACAAGATTACAAAACAAATGGAGGAACAGATGGCAATACCAACACAAAGACAAATACGAAAGTAAACATTTATTCAAAGCTGCAGCATTGTCCTTATAAACCAGCAGTTTTCTGATTTACAGCATGCTTATGGTGTTGATGAGCACCTGCTTTGAAGTCAGCAAAGGGTTGCATTCCCCCCCAAAGATGTTGCTGGGTCACACTTCAGGTCACACAGCCGCTCGGAAGGAGAATGATTCGGGCAAGGATGATATAAACAAATGCATGATAAAATAATAAATCTAACAAGTCGCATTGGGGTATACGTCGCATTTTTGGTCGAAATGTATTTGATAAAATCCAACAAAAAAAAAGACATCATTGAGAATTTTAATGATGAAGAATTTAAAATGATTTTTTTTTCAAGAACCCTATGCTTACGTTACATGACAACTGAGAACATGCCTGGTATCTTAACAAAACATAAGAGTTATTCTGATAACTATAGCATAAATATACTAAGAAGTTTACCAAAACCATCCATGTCACTCCAAATACCCGGTAACTAAAATCCACTGAAATCTTCATCCTCGATGTCACTTTTTATCAAGTCTGCTAACTACAGAGGTAGAAGATGTGGCGCTTACTCTTCTACATCGCTTACGTCGGACTCATCGTCAGTGGCAGTTACAACAAGCCTATTCCAGCCTTTATGAATCCTGACATGATGGTTTTGGTTGTCACGGAAGCCCATACTTGAGCCATTCAATTACTTCCCGGAGAGTTGCATGGCAGATTCACCCGGAAGCTGTGCTCTCCATCCGTCATCAGCCTAAAGGGCCTATACCGCCCTCTTGTGGCTGTCAGTGTGAAAATAACTGATGAGCAACTCGAAAAATGAATGAATAGATGTAATAATGTGTTAATAATTTCACATACAAGTCACTCTGGAGAAAAAGTCGCACCCCTGACCAAACTCTAAAAAAAAAAAAAAAAGACTCATAGTCCGCAAAATACGGTAAACAAATATAAAGAATGAAAGGGTTAACCGTTTGGTAATTGTCCCGGTGGCAGCCAGAGAAATGCTATGCTAATACTAATAAAATCATTATCGCTTCTTATTTCCCAGTACCTGCATTTGTAAGGATCCTGGAAAATATATATATATATCTATATCTGGCGGAACGGTGGGTCAGCTGGTAAAGCATTGGCCTCACAGTTCTGATGACCCGGGCTCGATCCCGGCCCCGCCTGTGTGAAGTTTGCATGTTCTCCCCGGGCCTGCATGGGTTTTCTCCGAGCACTCCTGTTTCCTCCCACATCCCCAAAACATGCAACATTAGTTGGACACTCTAAATTGCCCATAGGTGTGATTGTGAGTGGGAATGGTTGTTCGTCTGTATGTGCCCTGTGATTTGCTGGCAACCAGTTCAGGGTGTACTATGCCTCCTGACCGTTGACAGCTGGGCTCGGCTCCAGCACTCTCCGCGACCCTCGTGAGGATAAGGGGCAAAGAAAATGGATAGATGAGATATATTCAGTTCCCGAACTGGTGACAACAAATCAAGGAGGCTTCGACCTGACAGACCATACAATAAATTAATCCTGCTGAATTTGGACTGAATGTTGTGAATACTTGACATGGGACACCCACGGTGATGACTTCACAGGGTTCACACTCACTCTGACCAAAACAATTTAAGGGAATTTTAGGGGCATTCTTAGGGGCCGACACGAGAAATTTAGGGCCATCGTGGCAAATCAAGAATAAGGAAGAATAAGGAAAAAAGACTCAATGGTGCCATCAACCATTATTGGTTCATCAAAGGTTCCTGTACCTCGAGACCTGTCACAGTGAACACCTGTCGCCCCTTGTGGTAGTTCTCATGACCATTGTCAATGTCTTCACATAATTACTTCACATAACAGTCTACAGAAAAACAGATTCTAACTACAATTGCAGCTATATACACATATTAACAAATGTCTTCCAGTGATGTCTGTCTCAGCACCCCTACTCTAGCTCCTTGAGCCTACCCAGTGCCTCCTCTTTTGTTGCTGCAGAGGTGCCAAGGTGGCTCTCTTGTCCTTTGCTCTGCCTGAGTGCATTCCTCTTTTCTTCTGCCTCCCCACACAGCCTGTCAGCCTTCTCAATAAGTGTAGATATGTCAACTGTAGATGCACATGCACCGCCAGTACTGGTGCTTGGTTGATCCCTACTACTGCCTGAAGTCGATGCTTCACTATCTTGATATTTTGACAGAAACAGATTCATACTAAACAGAAGATGAGACAGTCTTTGCCAAATCAGCGTGTCTTCTGTTTTTCTGGTAACTCTGTTTGCACAGATGACAGTAGAACATGTGCCAATCTTTTGGATCTCGATGAACCCAGCTCCCAAACTCTTTACTTTCAACCCAAGCATCTTGAAAAATGCACTTCTCCATGATACAAGTATTCTTATTGGATTGATCAAAGAACTACGCTTCGAAGACGAAGTGAAATGCCTACTCACAAAAACAAACAATGGAATATCAACAAGATGGCGACTATAAGAAAAAGGTTGTGAACACAGAGTGACTTCCCTTGGCAATTTCCGGCTGTTTTGGACACCAGACGGATTAATTTTTTTAGGGAGAAATTTGGCGGTAGCGGTCCTCCCTTTGATTTTTTTAAATTTAAGGCCTTTTTAAGGGCTTGACCGGTTTTCTGTGAATTTTAAGGACTTTTAGGGGCCTCTAAATGGACCCTCAGAAATTTAGGGTTTTTTAGGGACTTTTAGGGCCGCATATGAACTCTGCTTCAGTGGGCTAAAACCACGGTCTGTGTAATCTTAGTATCCAAATTGGAACTGTATTCGTTCGTGTAGAAGCTCCGCGGCCTTGCCTAGCCTAGCTCGATAACATCAACCAACGTATGTAATCAAATATTTGCTGAGGAGGTAATCATAAAATGTTAGTATTTACACAACAGGCAAAACCTACGTTTCATTTACAACGAGGACCGTGAGTACTTAGTAGGAAGTTGGGCAAGTCAATTTGAACTTGCTTATAGGCCCAGACCACCTTAGCTTAGCTGGCTAACAATGAGACGTGTTTGTGATCAAACCGTGCTGTTGAAATAACATTGAACGTGAGTAACTTCATAACTTGTAAGATGAGGGCCGTGAGGATTTATAGGATATTTACAGTGAAGAAAAGTATTTGAACACCCTGCTATATTGTAAGTTCTCCCACTTAGAAATCAAGGAAGGGTCTGAAATTTTCATTGTAGGTGGATGTCCACTGTGAGAGATAATAAAAGAAAAATCCAGAAATCACAATGATTTTTTTTTAATGATTTATTTATGTGAAACAGCTGCAAATAAGTATTTGAACATTTGTCTATCAGCTAGCAAAGCTCAAAGACCTGTTAGTCTGCCTTTAAAAGTCCACCTCCACTCCATGTATTTTCCTGAATCAGATGCACCTGTTTGAGGTCGTTAGCTGCATAAAGACATTTGTCCGCCCCATACAATCAGTAAGACTCAAACTTGTAACATGGCCAAGACCAAAGAGCTGTCTATGGACAGCACAGACAAAATCGTACAACTCCACACGGCTGGAAAGGGCTATGGAGAAATTGCCAAGCAGCTTTGTGAAAAAAGGTCCACTGTTGGAACAATTAGAAACTGGAAGAAGCTAAACATGACGCCCAATGTGAATCGGAGTGGAGCCCCATGCAACATATCACCTCGTGGGGTCTCAATGATCCTGAGAAAGGTGAGGAATCAGCCCAGGACTGCACAACAGGACTTGGTCAATGACCTGAAAAGAGCTGGGACCACCATTTCCAAAGTGACTGCTGGTAATACACTAAGACGTCATGGTTTGAAATCATGCATGGCACGGAAGGTTCCCCTGCTTAAACCAGCACATGTCAATGCCCGACTTAAGTTTGCCAATGACCATTTGGCTGATTCAGAGGACTCATGGGAGAAAGTTTTGCGGTCAAATGAGACCAAAATTGAACTTTTTGGTCATAATTCCACTAACTGTGTTTGGAGGAAGACGAATGATGAGTTCCATCCCAAGAACACCATCCCTACTGTCAATCATAGGGGTGGTAGCATCATGCTTTTGGGGCTTTTTTCTGCACATGGGACAGGACGACTGCACTGTATTAAGGAGAGGATGCCCGCGGCCATGTATTGTGAGATTTTAAGGAACAACCTCTTTCTCTCAGTCAGAGGCTTGAAGATGGGTCGTGGCTAGCTCATTCAACATGACAATGACCTGAAGCACACAGCCAGGAAAACCAAGGTGCGGCTCTGTAAGAAGCATATGAAGGTTCTGGTGTGGCCTAGGCAGTGTCCAGACCTAAACCCAATAGAAAATCTTTGGAGGGAGCTGAAACTCCGTGTTTCTCAGCGACAGCCCAGAAACCTGTCTGATCTAGAGAAGATCTGTGTAGAGGAGTAGGCCAAATTTCCTCTTGTAGTGTGTGCAAACCTGGTGAACAACTACAGGAAACGTTTGACTTCTGTAATTGCAAACAAAGGCTACTGTACTAAATCTTAACATTAGTTTTCTTAGGTGTTCAAATACTTATTTACAGCTGTATCACACAAATAAATCGTTATTGTGATTTCTGGATTTTTCTTTTTAGATTATCTCTCTCACAGTGAACTTGCAGCTATGATGAAAATTTCAGACCCCTCCATGATTTCAAAGTGGGAGAACTTGCAATATAGCAGGGTGTTCAAATACTTATTTTGTTACTGTGTGTGTGTGTGTGTGTGTGTGTGTGTATATATATATATATATATAAATGTCCCCAGAAAAACAAGTGTCTTTTATATACTGTATTGTTGGGGTTGTACAAGTTTTTTTGTAGTCAACTAAAATGTAATAAAGGTTGAGTTCAAGTCAATTAAACGATGTTGGTAATGTTTAATCGGAGACACTTTAAAAGGTAGCAATTGTGTGCTGAGGGGGGGTGCTTTACATTTAGCATGAGACTGAATGTGATTGGTCCATTACGAATGCCACTTATCAGAGAGAGTGCATACTTGTGCAATGACTAACTTAGTTGTTTATTTGTACTTTCCCTCTCTGAAAGATTTTTTTTTAAAGTGAAATGTACAGGTTTTAGGTTACAATGGTAGAAATGGTGCTGTAATTGTCTTGTCTCATTTTCTTTTAAAGAATAGCACAAAGAAAATAGGTATTTGAAGAGGGCTGTCTAACGATTTTATATCCACTGAGGAAGGAAATTAATTAAATAAATGAAATAGTTGAATAAATGTGCCTCTCATGAAAAGCTGACATGGCAAATTATGTCCATTTTTTTTTCAAGGGTCTGACACTAGACAGTCCCAATAGTGAAATTAGATCCTGTTGTACTGATACGACTCTAAAGCATCTTAAAAGATAATACAATCCCAACATGTATATATTTAGTTTGACCCCTACTATGTATGTATTTTCCTCCAGTACATGTTATATAAATTCAATCGGAAGGAAGGAAGGAACGAAGGAAGCAAGGAAGGAAGGAAGGAATCATTAGCATCAACGTTTACCTCATGCTCACTGACTGTGCCAACGGATCCTGTGCGGCGATGCTGCTGTTGACCGGACACTGGGCCCCGTACCGAGGCTGACGTAGAAGATGCCAAGCTAAGCGAGTGGGAGGAGCTCTGACGGGCGGCTTCGTCCATGCTCATTGACGCCTGATGAGAAGACAGCGATGGTAAATAATGATGTCTCACAGGAGCAATCACAGTTAGCATTAGTGAACATAACGCATTGGATGGTAATTAATTAAATAAAAATAATTACATAGACAAAGAAACTAAGCTGCTTCATGAGCTTGGACTTGGTCTTACAACTGACACCCAGGATAAATGTTATTGTCTTTCTGCGAGGTAGCCATTCTTAAATCCTACTCATTGTCATTTATTCTCAATTATTAATTATTTAAGATGAGGATTTTTGAAAAAAATAACTAAATTAAATAATACGGTACACAACCAAATAAAATGTTACAAAGTGAATACACACTAAAGGAGGACTTCGTCCAAAATGTCTATGTACAATAAGTCCTCCAATGTGAAGTAATATTATTACTACAAGGATTTTGGACATTAATAGAAAAAAAAGGTGGGGAATTGAAAATAAAGACCAAATTTAAAATCCACGTAATACCTAGCTCGATATCTGCCATCTTTCATAGCCAGACCTGGAAGAAACGTCCTTGACCGCGCTCCATGACGTCAGTGGTGCTTAGCATTCCTGACAAATCTTTCCTGCTAGGCCAAAATGCTGACATGTTGTGCACCTAACTGAAACAAAACTAAGAAATCGCACCCAAATTTGTCGTTCTTGAACCTCCCATGGGGTAAACCTGACAGGATAAACCTGAGGCTGTCACAGTTGAGGCTCGTTCATCAGCATATAGCTATAGCACATAGCAATTTAGGATTGCCAGAACCAGTTCCGTATTTATTTATTGTTATTATGGAAAAAACCAACAAAAGAGCGGCATACAACCGGATGGTTTCTGCCCTAAAACCAGATTACGTATCAACCAGGAAAATCTGCACACATCTGCAGTGATCACTTCGAAGAATGGTTTCTGCAACAGAACCCTAAATTTTCCATCGCACCATATCTTTACACCAAACAGAAGAAAACACTAACAGTGGACACCTCTCCTACTATTTTTAAACATAAAAAACTGTCAGCTGTAAGAGAACTATCGATCAACAGACAAACGAAACGCCGAAGAGTAGAAGTACATTGTTTTAGTACACGATTTATGTAGCCGATAAAAGAAGCCAACATCACTATTACTGGTTATTAGTCGCCTAGCTATAGACCCAAGTGCCGGTATGAGCAACAAGATACTATATGATGGGTGTTATGTAGTGATATGTAACACATCTTCGTCCAAACAAACAACTTCATATCTATCTGAGGAAGTGATCCAGACATGTTGATCGGGATCTACGTTCATTCCGATACGCTCCATTTTTGGTTTGACCTTTTCGAACTCACGACATTGGGATTCTGCCACAGTTGGCATTAGGTCACAAAGCGAAAATAAACACCAGTCTTTCGAAATGAGCCTGTCTGAAAAATCTCAGTGTTGTTGTGCTGTGTCACTTCCCCTGTCCAACATGTCAAGTTCCGACTGTGTGTATTCTGGCTCAAACGCATAGGCTTGAACATTGTATATTAGATATTTTTTTTTGTTTTGTTTGATGTGTTTGTAATTATTTTTCACAAAAATCGGCCACACAATGCCAGATAGTGGAGGTTGTCTGTGCAGTGAAACCATATCCACTACGAATGAGGTCAGATCAGCAAGCACTGCTGACGTGGTATACGCTGATTGGTCAGTTTTGCAGCCAGGCTCATTGGAATGTCTGAGCGAGAGAAGAATTGTGCGGCATTTTCAAAAATAGTTTACAATTTACTGATTGTCATGAGGAAAGCTGGACCACGGCCAAGAGGGGCATGGCCTGGCCACCGCTCCAGGCATTTGCCAGTTCGTTGCTTTTGTTAGTGAGTTGCATTCACTGCCTGTGGGACTCTCCGCTTCAACGCATAAGTTAGAGTAACCCTAGTCACAGCGATTCTGTGTCCTTTCGTTTGATCCTGTCCTGTTGAGTTTGTTAGTTTGCCCCAGAGTCATCGGACATTGCTGTATGTCTTTTGGATCCCGTCTATCCTAGCATTTATGTGCCTCTGTTTTGTCGAAATGCGACACTGTGTATGACCCAGTTTCCGGAATAAACCACATTGAACATTATGCCTCTGCCTCGAAGTCCTGCATTTGGCTCAAACCCCTGCACCGGAGGTTCGTGACAGAACGAATTGGCCAGAACAGGATCCAGCGGGAAAGGCGAGGAATCGCCGGGCACGTTGCCAGGGACGCTGCCCACCCAAGGACCACGCATCTTCTATTCGGGTGGGCTCCGTTATATCGTCCGCACCTGCCTGGTCACCTGCACCTCCCGTGAATCATGATTACGTGCCAACCACGACCTGTTCACCACTGCATATCCTTTTGGACTCGAAATTTTTGGACTTTAAGGAAGACCTAAATTTATATGACCGGCTGCCTGACTGTGATTTGGACATTGACTGTGAATTTCCTCCCCTTGTGATCAGTCCCAGTCTGTTTGTGTCTCCGCCCCACGCCTCCAGCTCCCGAATGCCTTTGCCCTGTAGGTCCAAGTCCTTGTCCTCCAATCCTTTTTGGGGAAGCCGCTTGGCTATCTATCCAGGTCCTCCGCATGACGGCCAGAGGAGACGGCGAAGCAGGGTGCCCCCTTGTGCCTTCCACTGCACGGCGACCAAGACACCGCCATGGTCTATCCATGCCTCGCCGACAACGACCATGCCAGCGGACCCGGAGCTGATGGTGAAGCCTCCAGCCCAGAAGGAGGAGGGGTCCGCAACTCCTGAGGTGCAGCAACTCGAGGATTACGAGGTCATCTATTGCAAAATGAGGGTAGAAATATAATGGCAGAAGGACGGACTTAAGGTCCTCACGGGCCAGGTTTGGCGGGAATTAGATTACCGGCCAAGCTACGCCCACGTCGCGGTTGTAACAGACTCGCTGCTGACCCACGCTCGCCGCGGTAACTAAAGAGCCAGATCCACATCGCGGTGGCAACCGACCCGCTACCGAGCCAAGTCAACGTCGCGGTGGGCCAAGTCCACGTTGCAGTAGCCACAGAGTCGCTGCCGACCCAAGCTCATGTCACGTTGGCGGCACATCTCCTGGTGAATCACACTCACGGCGCAGTAGCAACGGACACGCTACCGAGCCAAACCCACGTCACGGTCGTGACTGACCCGCTGCCGCACCACGTTCACGTCACGATAGCAACAGACCTGCTGCCATGCCCATGTTGCGGTGGCAACAGTCTTCCTGGCAAATCACGCGACTGCCACAGTAGCTGCCGAGCCGTTTCCGAACCTAGCTCACGTCGCTGGTGGCAACAGACCCGCTGCCGCGCCACACCTACGTCAAGGTGGCAACAGACTTCCGGGCGAGCGTCGAAGTAAAATAGCAGACTTGGCGAACGAAGACAAGACTGCCATAGCACCTCCAATTTGCAGAGGACTTAAGTACAGATGATGGAGAGGATTCAGATAAAGATGAGACAAACTACTTTCCTCCAGTGAAAAGGGAGAGGACTATAAAATTCCCGTCGTTCCATTCTGTTCCCAAGAACAATAAATTCATGCCCCCCAGTTTCTGCAGTCTCCTACCGGGAACTCTGACTCCGAGCCAGAGGAGAAGCCAGTCGGATTCCGGATAAAGCTGCAGACTCTTATTCATGGGAAAGCGCCCAGATCAGGTGTGCCAAGTAAGAAACCGAAAGAGCAACAACACAGTGTTCTGCGGACTGCGGTTCTCCAGGCCCCACCCTCCAAATCCCATGCTCATCGACTGCCGCATGTTCCTATCCAGGTGGCGAAGGCTTGTCGGCCGCCTCACGTTCCTGTCCCAGCGAGCTGGCCGCCGCATGTTCCTGTCCCAGTGGCTGCGAAGGCTCGTCGGCTGCCTCAGGTTCCCGCCCCGGCAACAACGACAGCACGGTCCCCTTCATTCCGGTGCCGGCGGCAACAGATATTCTGCCGTCTCACATTACTGTCTAAACTGAGACTTGCCCACAGCCGCAACCCACTCCTGCTTCGCCGGTAACCCATCCTCGGCCACATCACGCTCCTGTCTCGACGGTGACCGGCACGCGGCCGCCTCAGGCTCCTGTCACGACAGCGACCGGCACGAAGCTGCCTCACGTTCCTGTCTCAGCAGCGAGAGGCAGTCTACAGTCCCGCATTCCTGTCTCGACGGCGACTTATATATGGCCACCTCACGCCCCTGTCTCGGCGGTGACCACCCCGCGGCCTCCTCACGCCCGTCTTGATAGCGGCCGCCTCCCTCTCCTGCTTCGACGGTGACCAGTTCGCAGCTGCCTGTTGACCAGGCATCAAGGGCGACAGATACAAGGCCGTCTGACAACCACGCCACGGCTCCCGACCCTAGCGTCGGCGGCGACCAATCCCCAGCCGCCTCACGACCAAAACTCAGCGGCGACCAATCCCTGACCGCCTCCCGACCTAGTCTTAGCCTCGACCAATCCTCTGCCGTTGCCTGCTCCAGTCTGGTTCCTGCTTCGCCTTTGGGTTCCTCCTCAAGGACGTCTACCCGAATCGCCCCGTGGGGACCTTGCTGCTTGCCGTCCTGGCTGAACTCCTAACCTGCTCAGCCGGATGCCTCGATTTGGGTGGCCAGGACAGCCACCAGAAAGACTGCCCCTAAACTTTCAGTATAGCAAACTCACTCCAGAAGTTCAGTGAGGATCTCTGAATGATCCAATGTTGACTGATGAGGATAAATAGAATCCACCAGTGTGCAATCACAATTTGGATACAAAAAGATTTCCCAAGCTTTAAACATCTCAAGGAGCACTGTGCAAGAAATCATATTTAAATGGAAGGAGTACCAGACCACTGCAAATCTACCAAGACCCGGCCGTCACTCTAAACTTTCACCTCGAACAAGAAGAAGAATGATCAGAGATGCAGCTAAGAGGCCCATGATCACTCTGGATGAACTGCAGCTGAGGTGGGAGAGTCTGTCTATCGGACAACAATCAGTCGTACACTGCAAAAATCTGGCCTATATGAAAGAGTGGCAAGAAGAAAGCCATTTCTCAAAGATAGCCATAAAAGGTCTTGTTTAAAGTTTGCCACAAGCTACCTGGGAGACACACCAAAGACGTGGAAGAAGGTGTTCTGGTCAGATGAAACAAAAATTTAACTTTTTGGCTATAATACAAAACGATATGTTTGGCGTAAAAGCAACACAGCTCATCACCCTGAACACACCATCCCCACTGTCAAACATGGTGGTGGCAGCCTCATGGTTTGGGCCTGCTTTTCTTCACCAGGGACAGGGAAGATGGTAAAAATAGATGGGAAGATGAATGGAGCCAAATACAGGACCATTCTGTAAGAAAACCTGAGCTCGAGCTGTTTTGCAAGGTAGAATGAGCAAGAATTTCAGTCTCTCAAAACTGCAAAACTGACATACCCCATGTCACTTGCAGCTCTAATTGCAGCAAAAAGTGGCGCTACAAAGTATTAATGCAAGGGGGCCGAATAATAATGCATGCCCCACTTTTCAGGTTTTTGTGTGTTAAAAAAGTTTAAAATATCCAATAAAATTCATTCCACTTCACGATTGTGTCCTACTTATTGTTGTTGATTCTTGACAAAAAAAAAAAAATAAGTTTGTATCTTTATGTTTGCAGGCATGTGATTTGACTGACTGAATGAAAAAAGACTGAAAAATAGCCGGGGTTCTGGGGGCTGGCAAGCATGATCAAAGGATGGTCACCAACGTGCATGTTTTATAAATTTTATTATGAATTAAATATATGTAGTACATACTACTATACTATAACTAAATGCTATTCTGTTTTCAAAAAGTACACAATATGTTCGTTCATTGTTTAGGTGCATACCTTTCCCCCAAAAAATTACAAATTCAAATACCAATTCAACTAAGTAAACTACTACAAGCGAAAATAAATTTAATTCAGATTGGTGTCATGGCATGCAAGTGCTTTCATAGCTTGTAGATCGTATCCATTCAAAAACGTTTTAATTTCTTGTTTTTGTAAATGATTGAAACACATGAATTTGACAACAATTATTAAAGTCATGTTTTGTTATCAGTAAATAATACAACCATTTTTCCAAGTAATTGCTTTTGAACTCCCACCTCGTTATTGATTACCCTGTCTGCAACTGGGGTTAGTTGTTTCGGTGGATCTTGCCTCTCAATACTGGTAGTAGTGGACGTAAACAAGGGATGAAGTCCGTAAGGTTTGTTGGACTTGGGTTGACATCCAAATGTACCAGCTATGGAAAAGTTTGTTTTCCTTGCTTCCAGTTGCTTGACCTGTTTTTGCCGCTTCGTGTGAACTTCCAATGCCTGAAACCTCTTTACTAGGTCAAACGATTTTGAGAATGAAGTCGCTTAACAGAGTGGTAACTTCCTTCTTTCCAACTGTATCAACGATTTCTTGTTCCATCCAAATTCCATTGGAACGTATTTTTGACATATTTATCAATTTCTTCCACTCGAGAGGCGTCTTTCCACTCGAGCACCACCATCATGTTCACTTGCAAATGGCCCCATAAACTGCCTCGTATACAAAAAGCGTTTTCATTGGTCAGGAGGAACACATTTGACCAATCAACGGACGTGTATCAATTTTTCCACCTTGCTTTCAAATGTCAAATCGAAAAATGAACGAGTGTGGATTTTGGCACGGGTTACGGTCAGAATATTGCAGAAAAAAGGAAAATATTTTTGTCATCTAAGCAATTTAAAAAGATGGAATTCTGCCTATAAACGGAAAAATCATATGCCTGGGTTTGAAGGCTGAAATGCGTCGAAAGATTGAAAAGTTGAAGGGGACCTAATATTTTCAAAAGGCACTGTAGATATTATTTATCATAAATACTTTTCTGACTAATTAAATAGAATGAAATAATATCTTGTGGCTTGGCTAATTATCTCCCATCACACAATAAGTCCAAGTCATTATTTAACATCCTTAAGGGAGGCAACACATTAAAATGGAAAGAGAATTAATTGGAACAGCTCGTTCAAAAATAACCTTACTTCAAGAGCTTCACATTTATGCTTCTCAGAAGTAAGTTGAATGAGATCCAGGGGTGATGCCTGTATTCGACTTTTTCATAAATACATAGTGGTTAACGTTTTTTTTTTTTTTTCGAAAACACTTCAAAGAGATATACTAACAAACGTACCTTCTCAAGCTGGGCTGTGATGTCGTCCAGGCTGAAGTTAGACACGAGCGCCGGCCTCCCTTGTTGCCCAGGGGTCACTCTGATGGTGCTGGCCGGGGAGGCTCTGGTACTGCTGCTGCTGCTGCTTGCCCCGCTGCTTCCCCCTCCGCCACGCACACTGCTACCCCCACCAGTGTCACCACTGCTCCCTGCTGACTGCTGTCTGTTACTGCGCCCTGCTGGTGGCTTCTGACGGAGCTACATAAGAAGGTATGCAAAATGATAGAAGATTAAAAACTGCCCATTTGTGAGAATACCGTATTTTACAAATAGTAATTAAGTAATGAGTTTTTTACTTAACTAAGGATGAGGGCAGGCATTTATAATGTTCCAGGAGTTGGACTGATAAACATTATTGCTGCATTATTAAATGGAGAGTTGCGTGCTTTTAGTACCATACCATGTGCTGGGCAGTAATGAGGTCAACTTGAAGAGATACTGTGTAATTTAAAGCAAGAAGAAGAAGCAGGGAGTGTCCCTAAATGTTGTTGTGAATTTTGGCTTGTTCCATTCAGATAACTGAGTAATACCTATTGAATCCACAGAGTAGAGATAATATATTCCTGTGTTGCAGTGCCATGTGTTAAAGTAACAGTTGTTTGAAGGTTTATAATTACTGTGGCACCTATGCTGCTATCAAGTCGTATTGTATAAAAAGTAAGTGAACATGCCTCAAGCAAGCCTTACACGAACATCCTCCCCTGTTCTCAGCAAAGGGAACCATCAACACACATTCCCCCGCCTCATTTTCTTCTTATAATATAGTTGGAACGATCCATTCTGATCATCATGTTCACACACAACCACTACTGCTAGCACTAGCTTGCTAGACTATGTAACATTTTGTTGCTTGCTTGCAAGCTGTATCGTATTAAAAGTACGAAGACACCTCAAGCGAGCCTTACAGGAATTATTTTTAAACGAATACAATATCTTGAGTTTTTCTAAATATATTTTTCCCAAAATTTAAACTTTTCAAAGCTCAAATGGTCTTGCTCCCCCACCTTTCAGAGAATGGATAAAGACACAGTGGAGTTGCAGCAAAACATTGTATAATAACAAAACATCATTTGCTCGGACAGCCTTCTCTGTGAAAGGCATGAAATTCTGGAATTCTCTGCCTGAACATCTGAAATTGATTACTAACGTCACTTTTTTTTTTTTTTAAATAGCGCTATCAAATCTATTATTGGAGAAGAAGCTGCCATTTTAAGACTTATGAATGTTGAGTTTATCAATTTGTGTCATTTCTAAGGATAATTCATGCTCTGGTCTGCTATAATTGGACAACAAATTAAGACTTGAATGTTAAAACCCGGAATTCAAAAACGACTGACAAATAAAGTGAAATGGGAAGAATAAAAGCCGAGACCTCATCTGCACGGTATTATTTTACAGTGAAGAAAATAAGTATTTGAACACGCTGCTACATTGCAAGTTCTCCCACTTAGAAATCATGGAGGGGTCTGAAATTTTCAACATCGGTGCATGTCTACTGTGAGAGAGATAATCTAAAAAGAAAAACCCAGAAATCACAATGTATGATTTTTTTTTAACGATTTATATATGATACAGCTGCAAATAAGTATTTGAACACCTGTCTATCAGCTACAATTCTGACCCTCAAAGACCTGTTAGTCCGCCTTTAAAAGTCCACCTTCACTCGATGTATTATCCTGAATCAGATGCCTCTGTGTGAGGTTGTTAACTGCATAAAGACATCTGTCCACCCCATACAATCAACTTGTAACATGGCCAAGAGCAAAGACCTGTCCAAAGACATCAGAGAAAAAAATTTACAAATGCCCACGGCTGGAAAAGGCTACGAAGAAATTGCCAAACAGCTTGGTGAAAAAAGGTCCAATGTCGGAGCAATCATTAGAAAATGGAAGAAGCTAAACATGACGGTCAATCTCAATCGGAGTGCAAGTTGCAAAAAAAAATCACCTCGTTGGGTCTCAATGATCCTTAGAAAGGTGAGGAATGACCCCAGGATCACACGACAGGACTTGGTCAATGACCTGAAAAGAGCTGGGACCACCATTTTCTAGGTGACTGTTGGTAATACACTAAGACGTTATGGTTTGAAATCATGCATGGCACAGAAGGTTCCCCTGCTTAAAGCAGCACATGTTAAGGCTGGTTTGCCAATGACCATTTGGATGATACAGAGGAGTCATGGGAGAAATGTTTGTGGTCAGATGAGACCAAAATGGAACTTTTTGGTCATAATTCCACTGACAGTGTTTGGAGGAAGACAAATGGTGAGTTCCATCCCAAGAACGCCATCCCTACTGTGAAGCATGGGGGTGGTAGCATCATGCTTTGGGGGTGTTTTTCTGCACATGGGACAGGACGACTGCACTGTATTAAGGAGAGGATGACCGCGGCCATGTATTGTGAGATTTTGGGGAACAACCTCTTTCCCTTAGTCAGAGCATTGAAAATGGATCGTGGCTAAATCTTTCAACATGACAATGACCCGAAGCACACAGCCAGAAAAACCAAGGAGTGGCTCCGTAAGAAGCATATCAAAGTTCTGCCGTGGCCTAGCCAGTCTCTAGACCTTAACCGAAGAAAAAATCTTTGGAGGGAGCTGAAACTCTGTGTTTCTCAGCGACAGCCCAGAAACCTGTCTGATCTAGAGAAGATCTGTGTGGAGTGGGCCAAAATCCCTCCTGCAATGTGTACAAACCAGGTGAACAACTACAGGAAACGTTTGACCTCTTTAATTGCAAACAAAGGCTACTGTCCCAAATATTAACATTGTTTTTTTCAGGTGTCCAAATACTAATTTGCAGCTGTATCACACAAATAGATTGTTGAAAAAAAATAATTGTGATTTTGGGATTTTTCTTTTTAGATTATCTCTCTCAGAGTGGACATGCACCTACGATGGAAATTTCAGACCCCTCCATGATTTCTAAGTGGGAGAACTTGCAATATAGCAGGGTGTTCAAATACTTATTTTCTTCACTGTACATGTGTTCAGAATCAACACTTTCAATAATCTGAGAGCTGACACCACTGCTGTTCTGGTTAGTGAGAGTTCAAATACTGTAGGCCAACTGTGTGTGAACTATAACATGAACTGACAAAACCAGCACAGTTTTGTGAAAGCTGATTAGGAAGTAGAAGTGTCTATTTAAGGTAGGTATTTATTTTTATTCAATGAATGACACACCCAACAGTTGCTAATCAGAACATGGGCTCAAAAGAAAGTTATCTACGATTTGAGTCTGCGTTATTATTGGTGGTGTACACCCACACTGCATCATACCAAGAGCTGCATTCTGATTGACTTTTTAGCGACGTGACAGCACAAAAGAAGAGAAACATCTCATACAGTACTGGAAGAGTAATTTTACCTTAGTATCAGTGAGGCCTAGACGTGCCATACTGCTGTTCTGTTTAGGGCTAACGGTGCTGAGCTCCTGCTCAATGGAGCTGAGGTCTGCCATGAGGGCGTCCAGATCGACATTTTCCCCCTGATTCAACGCCTCTGAAACCAGACAGAAAAGCACCTGGGTGAGATGTCTCAAGAATGACTTAAATGACCATATTTACTTATGTGTGCGAGTCTGACCGTTGATGTTGAAGATGGAGAATCTGTAGGAGAAGTTGGCCATGTTGGTCTCCTGTCTGAGGGGTGCCTTCTGTTGAGGGGGGTGTTCCGGGCGGCCATCAGCAAAGCCCTAAATGATGCAAAAGAATGACGAAATGTCTGTAACAGTAAAAGTGAAACAGAAGTGGTGTGCTTAGTTCACCCTGTCTACCTG
The DNA here is from genome assembly GCF_019802595.1 of Syngnathoides biaculeatus. Lineage (NCBI taxonomy): Eukaryota > Metazoa > Chordata > Actinopteri > Syngnathiformes > Syngnathidae > Syngnathoides > Syngnathoides biaculeatus. The sequence continues at coordinate 5,978,491 of NC_084653.1, read as the reverse complement.
TGTGAGTTGATCCAGTTCTCCCAGCCAAGCCCCAAACATCTTATCCAGATCCTGATCCTCCTTATCACTGTCTTCCTCTTCCTCATCCTCTCTGACCTCCACCTCATCATCAGATAGCTGGTCCATCTGATAAGAAAAAAGAAAAACATTTGTCACCTGAACTTGACATGTATAATGACCATTTTGTACAAGTAGCCAATGACCATTTTGGAGGAAAAAGGTGAAGTGCAATCCAAGGGAATAAAATACTTGAGAATTTTACAAAGTGATATGTGATAAATGATTTGAACAAGACAGACAAAATTTGATTTTCTTTGGTAGTTCTACACTGCTGCCAAATGTGCAATCTGGATTAGATCTGGATTAAACATGGTGTGGCATTACAGCCTATGTATACATTTTCAATTATAGTACACACAATATTAATGGCTATGCATTGAAAATACAGCCAAATTCAATTAATAAAAAAACACTAACATATCCAGTACATAAAATGACGAGTGTAATAATGTGTCAACACAATTATAGGAAGTAAAAATAAATCGATCTATCAAAAATCATAAGTGAAGTAAATACAATACACATTGATGTAAACTCATCATCATCATCATCAAAACATTTTATATGACGATGTGATGCTACCTACAATTTAATGGGAACACAGATGGAGGAATTATAACTTAATATTTATTAAAAAATAAATAAAGTAAAAAAATGTATGCTGATGATTTCCTTAGGTAAGGTAACAAAAGGGAAAAGGGAGACTTGATGACCAACTTGGAGAGAAGCCACAAGACCAAGTAAGAACCAAAGGCGCTATCTAGTGTCCATTATTTAATACAAACATTCCCTCTTACTTTGCTCGTTAATTAATAAACGCCAATGATGAATTACAATGATCAAACAGGAAGTAAAAGAAGTAAATATTGAGGTTGAAGCTAAACAAGAATTTAAGCCTTGTCATATTTAATCTGCCTTCTAGATGCCCTTTTTAAATGTTTTAACTCTGTCTCCACCTGATTTCCACCAAGGCAAGCACTGACCCCAGAAGCAACAGCTTTTTCTGGACTACTGCTTTATCGTGGCCGCTCTTTACAGGGGGACACATGGAGCCTGTACACACAAGATTAAAGCGAAGGATCGCACTGAGGCACAAGCAAATACATTGAAGAACACGGACACACTGGCAAGGACTGTGGAGCTACAATTACAGTACATCCTTGTGGATTGGCTACTCTGTCATTTTAGAGGCCTGCCAAGGGGCCGGTCTCTGTAAGCTTGTCCAACGACAGGAACTCTCCCAGCTGCACTCTTGTACGACAAGTTACCGTCTGCACAATTGGGGCCATTCAAGGGAAATGAAAAGCTGACGTCATCCAAATGCAAAGAGATCACAACCTTTAACTTGAGTAAAGTTTCTTTCGGCTTGTCCCGTTAGGGGTCGCCACAGCATGTCATCTCAGATGAACGCTCATATTTGTTTGGCACAGTTTTTATGCCAGATGCCCTTCCTGACGCAACCCCTCTTGGGGAGATAGAGGCCGCAGTGAGATACGGACTCACAACCCCTGGTTTACCAAACTAATGCTCTCACCACTGAGCTATGGGGCCTCCACCTTTTTAGTTGACTAGCATATGTAATCTCGGAAATATATCTGTAAAGGTGGTGAGAACAAGAGGATAAGTGCAAGGAGCATTTGCGTTAACAACAAGAAGCCCAATGATTTAAAAAAAACAAAAAGAAAAACGATGTGATGTCTGACATAGTCCAATTGCGTAAGAGCAACTTTGTCTGTTGTCTGATCCGCATCCCACACGTCGTCTGTCAGCCACCTTGTCTCTCTCAATACACCGAGGTTTTTTTTTTTTTTTGGGCTGTCAGATACTTACAGTACTACGTCAAAATACACTATATATATATATATATATATATATATATATATACATAAACACGCAAACAATATACAAATAAACTACCTTTTAGATTCAGATATACTGTGCACGACAGCAACGCGGAGTAAATGTCTTTCTCTGTGCTGATCAATGACATCATTGATTGGACCGGGGAATTATGACATCAAAAGCGATCAGCGGATCAGTAAAAAAAAATGCCAATTATCGGCCAATCCGATCAGGCCAATCAAATCGGTGTAAAGTCTAGTCACCAGCCAACTGCAGAGCACATAAACAACCATTCGCAGTCCCATTCACTCCTACGGGCAATTAAGGATCTTCAACTAACCTAGCATGTATGTGTTTGGAATGTGAGAGGAAATCAGAGTGCCTGGAGAAAACCCACACAGGCACAAGGAGAATGTGCATACCCCACACAGGTGAGCTTGGATTTGAACCCGGGTCCTCGGAACTGCGAGGAAGATGTGCTAAGCAGTTGTCCATCATGTTGTCTAAGTAAATACATTGTGAATTAAAGTGGAAAAAATATGCAGTTTCTCAACCTTTTCACCACACATCACCAAACAAAAATGTCACAAAAAGGATGCAAACTGAAATAATGTTGATCTCATCCCAATGCAGACACAAATTGACTTAATTGGGAAATTTGATCCCGTTTGACTGAACACAATGTTAACATACAGGAAGCCATCATATTCTGTTGTAGCAGCAGGTGGATACGCACATTTGTTGTTCTTTCTACAATCTAATGGAACAGAACAAGTGTTCTGTCTGTCATAAAAAATCCTTACATAGATACTTTTTGCAATTAATAAATAATTTCAGACAAATGTTGTGAAATTGGATAATTTCTTATAGCACCCTGGTTCAAAAATCACCAAGTTGGAGCACAAATATAAGCACTGGTACTTCACTGCAAAAGTAATTGAAAGCCCCATTTTGCTAATTGATGATTTAAAGCTGCAATGTTTTACAGCCCTTTTTATGTGGCCTCTCGCTTCTTATTTTAGGATGGAGTGGGGGAAAATACTCAGAAGAGAGTCTTCTTTAATGCAGATTACAATTTAAGACTTGCAATAAGCCACCAGCACATTTTCTGTTTGGTGCAAGTTATCATTAAATCATAGAGTAGTAGATGTTTAGCAGAGAACCTGTTCTGCTTATCTGTTGCTTAAATCAACTCACATTCTAATATATATGGAGCACACCAAATCAAACCTGGAGGAAAACAGAGTACACCGGATGTACGTGGTTGACCCTCACTGCTGTTTCGCGGCACATTCTTGACCAGAGAAAATACACAACTGCACTTTCTATCAAAGAGCTGAGACAAGTCGTCCTAATGACCTATACGTGTCCGTGTGTGTGTGTGTGTGTGTGTGTGTGTGCGCAAAGTAAACAATAATTTGTTTGCTGCAAAAGCCATACTCCTCCTTTCTGACAAACCAAAACCATGCAATCATCCCCCCACCCGTCTTTCCACAAACCACTCTTTTTTTAAACTTGCCAGTAAAGTTTCTCCACATATTTCTTATTCTATCTTTACTTATCACTATGTTACTTTATTTTCCATTTATTTGCCTATTATTATTATGTTGCCCCATTTTATTATTATCTATCCATTTTTCTTTACATAGAATGGTTCCAGTCAGATAGTTTCCTGTTACTACGAATGAGCTTTCAACCAGACCAACCGACTGAAGCTGTTCCACTCCAGTCTTGCAAGAGGTGGTAGTACACATTACTAAGTTTGTGTAAACTGAAACAGACAGAACACTCAATGTGCTGCCTCTGGTGTGTAACTGGATCACGTGGCTCCAACGCAAGAGGATTGGAATAACCAAAGGTGAACTCAAATTCCTCAATTTGCACCTGTATCCAGATCTGGACCAGTTTTAACAGGTTATTATTTGGCCCATGTAATACCATAAGTCTTTTTGCTTATTCCTATTTAATATCAAAACACAATGTCCATCCATAGCTGCATATCCTCACAAAGGTCGCAGGAGCACTGAATCCTATCCCAGCTGTCAATGAGCAGGAGGCGAGGTACATCTTGAACTGGTTGACAGCCAATCGCAGGGGACATGGAGACAGACAAAAATTGCACTCACAATGGGGGCAATTTACAATGTCCAATTAATGCATGTTTTTGGTATGGGGAAGGAAACAGGAGTTCCCGGAGAAAAGCCATGCATGCAAGGAGAGAACATGCAAACTCCACACAGCCAGGGGGGGTGGGGGGGTGGTTGAACCCTGCACCCCAGAACTGTGAGGCCAATTGCTTTACAGCTGCGCCACCATGCCATAATAATCTACTGTATCAAAATGTAACTGATTCAACTTAGTCCGTATACTGTAGGGATCAGCTAAGTGCACACAAGACTTTTCTACATATTCCCCACAGGACTGTTACATTAGAGTCGCAACAGTAGACAGATCCTGCATAAATCCAATTTAAACACGTGCGACCGATGCTATGGTGAGTGTGTCCACACAGTGATACAGCATTCCGCAATCTTTCACTCCACAATCCACTTCCACAATCTACTTTCAAACAAGTAGGATTTTGATGCAACTGTGAGCATGTTCATACAGTGATACAGTGTGCACCAATCTCAATTACAGTATGTCAGCTTGTAAGATAGCACCTGTGTCTGGTGTGATGTATCAAATATCTGTTGGAAAGAAAGATTTGGGCTGAAATCAACATAAAATTTTAAACTTCACACACTTGTCCCAGCACTGTGGTATTTATTCCCTTATGGTGTCTCGCCTCTGTTGGGAAAATTCCAGTTCAACTTTGATGATGAACACAGAACTGCCACACAGGACAAAGTTGGCTTTGATGAAAGACTACATTTATTACAACCACGATGGCTACCACAACTATGTCTTTTATAAGTTAAAAACAAAGAAACAAAGTAAAAACAAAGGATATTGCAGAGACAAGACTTTTAAACGCAGCACACTTTCGACAGCCCATCACACCGTAAGAACCAGGAAGTATCCCTCACAGCCAAGCCGTGATCTTTGACATTTCACATGGAATTAAATATGGACAGTGACACCAGCTGTTGTTTAGCAAAAGGAAAATGACAGATGCTCATACAATGTCACACGATATATTTTTAGGCCAAAGAGAAGGCAGGACTTTAGCAACATTTGTACATTCATGCATCTGGAATATGCGACGTCGAGCTGCCCGCAACATTAACACAGCTCGGCCTGACTGTGCCACGACACGGAAAAAGCTTTTTAAGTCCCTTCAGCATCCTCAATGTGATCTGTTCCCACCGCTCTATATCAGGCCATTGGTAACACATCATATTTTTAGGTTTGACGGGTGGGATTTGTGGAGTGGACCCATAATTCAAATATAGAAAATAATCAAGGGAATACAGTTAAAGATGGATGCAAACCTAAAAGATCCCCTTAAATGATAGCACACACTGCCTTTAACTGAGAAGATGAAAGGCCAATGACACTTTTGTATCAATTTCTTCAATATGGTGATGTCGTGTGTATGGTTTACAGCTATTGGTTCATACAGATGTGTGCGCTCCATAAATGGTCTCAGATGGTAATTTTTTTAATGTAATAACATTTCTAATAAGCATGGGGTGTTTGTATTTCTATGAGTAGCTCATGAATGAAAAACAATCTCTTGACTTAAGGTCATTTATGTCATTTATTTCCTGCTTTGTTCATCCAACACAATTTTAACATTTTCATCAATAAAAGAAAAATAACATATGTAGTGTATTTAGATTAAGCTGCAACAGATATACCTTTAAAAATATTGTTGTCCATCCATCCATCCATCCATCCATCCATCCATCCATCCATCCATCCATCCATCCATCCACCCACCCATCCATCCATCTTCTACCAGTTTTCCAGGTCGGGCCACGGGGGCAGTAGTTTTAGGAGGGATACCCAGACTTCCCTTTCCTGATTGAATTCCACTTCTTTCAGGTCTTCCAGAGGGATCCCGAGAGACAGTCTCTCCAGCGTGTCGTCCACAGGGTCTCTTTCTCACTAGGGAGGTGTCCGGGAGGCATCCGGAGCAGATGCCCCAGCCACCTCACGGATTGGCACTGAGCCCCTCCAGGATGATGGACCTTCTCACTCTATCTTTAAGGGAGAGCCCGGACACCCTGCAGAGGAAACTCATTTCAGCCGCTTGTATCCTTGTTCTTTCGGTCACGACCCACAGCTCGTGATCAGAGGTGAGGATGGGAACGCAGATCGACTGGAAATTGATAGCGTCAACTTTCAACTTACCTCCCTCTTTACCAGAACAGACCAATACAAAGTCTGTATCACTACAGATGCTGCACCGAGCCATTTGTTGATCTCGCATTCCATTCTTCCCTCACTCGTAAACAAGACCCCAAGATACTTGAACTCCTCCAATTGGGGCAAGATTTCATCCCCGACATGAAGAGGGCACGCCACCCTTTTCTGACTGAGGACCTTGGTCTCAGATTTGGAGGTGCTGATTTTCAACCCAGCTGCTTCACACTCTGCTGCGAACCACTCCAGTGAGCATTGGAGATCACAGCTTGATAAAGCCAACAGAACCACATCAACTGCAAAGAGCAGAGAGGTGACGCTGAGGCAACCAAACCGGAAACCCTCTACGCCTTGGCTGTGCCTAGAAATTCTGTTCATAAAAGTTATGAACCAAATCAATAACAAAGGGGGACCTTGGCAGAGTCCAACTCTCCCCGGGAACGAGTCCGACTTGTTGCAGGCAATGCGGACAAAACTTTGACACCAGTCGTGCAGGCACCGAACAGCTTGTATCACGGGGTTTGGTACCCTATATTGCCAAAGAACCCCGAGCCACATCTTGCTCATGTCTCTGCGGCGCCTGACCCCCAGCTGCCTCTTTCTAATGCTGTGGCGCTGCCTGACCATCATCCGCCTCTCGCCCACCCCCCCGCAGTGCTCGGGAGCCGCCACCTCTTGTTCACGCCTCGGCGGTGCTCGACCAGCAGCAGCAGCAGCTGACTCCACCATCTCTTGCCCACGCCCCGGTGGTGCTCGACCAGTAGCAGCAGCAGCTGCGGCTGCGTCTTGGCCACACCTTGGCGGTGCTTGACCAGCAGCAGTCCAGAGAGGTGATTTCCAAAGTTGACGCATCAAAGTGACAGTCATGTTTCAAATGGCATTACTTGCCCGAAAAATTTTATTGATGAGAAATGTGGGGAGATGAAAAGGTCATGTACTTTAGTCATAAATATTTTTACCTGACTTGATTTGTTATGGAGGAATTTAGAGGATTTTGAAGTGCTCATTCCATGTTTTTTTATTTTTAAAAAATGGTGGCTGTTTGTCATGTTACAACTGCCAGAGTACCAGCTACCAGCAAGCTGGTATTCCCTTCCATGTCGACCAACATTGAATACGGAAAAGTAGTTGGTGAATTTTTCACATCATGTTTTTTTTTTTTTTATTATGCTTAGCCCTTTCTGCTTTGCATTTAAGGAAATCAGAGACCTACCAATAGCCTTTTAAGAGGGAATTACATACAAGCGGGACGTGACATCAATGACATTATCAGTGACGCAGCCTCTAAGATAAAATAATTACTGGAGGATTATTTTCAACAAAAAGGTTGATGGACAATTAACTTTGGCTTTCCGCTATCCTCACAGAGCTGCCTTCCTCCTAGTCAGGCCTTCCTGATAATATTCCAGAACCTGCAAAATTGGTGGTTTGACTTCAGCGTATCATACTGTATTAGTATGCTTTTTCACACAACTGTAACAACAACAGGAAAAGACTGCTTAAAGAGCAATGTGAAAATGGTTTGCAATTGGTTACAATATTGTTATATAATTTCACCAGTGTGTTCTTAAAAGGTCTTGATGGATGTATGATCCAGACGCTGTAATTTTAATGGACGTTTATCAAAGAAAATGAAGGAAGCAGAGCAGCAGGAGTACAGGAAGTGAAAGCCTGTGGATCCATCAACAATGATGTCACTACCCTTGAGATTGTCCAAGGGAGGATGACATCATTTCCTCTTCCTTTCCCTGCCTCTTACTTGAAGTGAGGAAGGGAGATAAATCCAGAGGGAGGTAAAAGCGAGACAAGCTGATCCCTTGTTTCCATCCACTCTTTCAGTAAAGATCAATGCATGGAGCGTTTCTCTCCAGCATTATAATTTTGATTGCTCAGCAAGCCCATGGAATATCACACACACACACACACACACACACACACACACACACACACACACACACACGAGTGCACTTAAAGACACTAGGGTGGATGTTTGCATTCATCCCATATTTGTTGCCCAAATTACCTCCTATTGTGTGTGAGAGACTTATGTCAGCCACTCCCAGGTATGCTGAGCTGATGTGTAACATGAAACAAAACACGTGCAAGGTTTTGCCTTCTATTTTGACTACTGTTGAAACAAACAAAAAGGCAGGCAATAAGGGCTTAAAATGATGAGTGACATGACATGATAAATGATGAGAAAGTGTTCACTCCACAATGCTTTCCCTCTTGTGTAGCCTTTGTTCGCTGGTATAGCTAAATGCAGTTGGCAGGGTCTTGATTATTTGGATATACATGGTAGTGGATGACCACAACCTATCCCACTGGAGATCTGAATTTTTCTCATGCATTTCACACTGCACATGAATAAAAGCGAAGTGCAATACAATGTCACTTGCATTTTGCTATATATTCACGCTAGTCAATTGTGTCACGATAAATAATAATCAAATACACCTGCAATATATTACTAAAATTTAGGGGTTAAAACGGGCTTATAAGCCAAACCGTAAAATACGAAAGTAACACAAGGCAAGAATCTGATAAAAACACTGAAATTGGTATAAATACGTGGAAAAACTCTCATCACATAAAAGCATTGCCTTATTAAAATTGAAGGTGCTTCAGACAATGGCAGAGACGATACATCATGCTGATGTAGTGATTGATACTGCACCCAAATGACTTACGATAGGATAATTGCAATTCCAATATGGTGGTGGTTTAACTTGTTCCATGACCAAACCCTTAACTCAGAACTCTCATCTCAAATCATGTTTATATAATTGGAAATGCCATTAACTTGTTCAAGCATCTGACAGATATAAACAAAAACGTTTTAAATGTGTTTTTAAGTAAGAAAAATAGCAATCTGAAGTAATGTACTTTATGAAAGTAAGATCATAATTCTAGAGAAACTAACTAAAGTTTGTGGGCAGCACAGTGATACACTTGTTTGAGCATCTGCCTCACAGTTCTGAGGACTGGTAATCAAATCCTGGCCCCACCTGTATGGAGTTTGCATGTTCCCCCCGTGCCTGTATGGGTTTTCTCCGAGCACTCCGGTTATCTCCTACATCCGCTAAACATGCATTAATTGGAGACTCTAAAGTCCCTTAGGTGTGATTGTGAGTGTGAATGGTTGTTTGATTCTGTATGCCCTGCGATTGGCTGGCAACCAGTTTAAAGTGTACTCCACCTCCTGCCCAAAGATAGCTCGGATAGGCTCCAGCGCTTCCACGACCCTTATGAGGCTGAGCGGCTCAGCTAATGGATAGGTAAACATCCATCCATCATGATTTCAAGCATTAAGTCAATTGGCATTGTGTCTCTGGTGCATGTGCTGAAGCTAAGGTGCAGTAATATGTATTTTTTTTTTTTTTTTGCAAAAGTGAATGAATGCGGTGCCTTAACCTTTCGACCTTTTGCCATATTTCAGACTTAAAATATAAAGATATAAAATTTATATTTTTTTTGTCAAGAATCAAAAACAAGTGGGTCACAACCATGAAGTGGAACGGAATTCATTTGATATTTTAAACTTTTTTAACAAACAAAAACCTGAAAAGTGGGGCGTGCAATATTATTTGGCCCCCTTCCATTAATACTTTGTAGCGCCACCTTCTGCTGCAATTACAGCTGCAAGTCACTTGGGGTGTGTCTTAATCAGTTTTGCAGTCTTCAGCTCTGCCCACAGATTCTCGATTGGATTCAGGTTTCGACTTTGACTTGGCCATTCTAACACCCAGATACGTTTATTTGTGAACCATTCCAATGTAGATTTGACATTATGTTTTGGATCATTGTCCTGTTGGAAAATAAATCTCCGTCCCAGTCTCAGGTCTTTTGCAGACTCCAACACGTTTTCTTCCAGAATGGTCCTGCATTTGGCTCCATTCATCTTCCCATCAATTTTTACCATCTTCCCTGTCCCTGGTGAAGAAAAGCAGCCCCACCATCTTCCCTGTCCCTGCTGAAGAAAAGCAGACCCAAACCATGAGGCTGCTACCACCATGTTTGACAGTGGGGATTGTGTGTTCAGGGTGATGAGTTGTGTTGCTTTTACCCCAAACATATTGTTTTGCATTGTGGCCAAAAAGTTCAATTTTGGTTTCATCTGACCGGAGCACCTTCTTCCACCAGTTCGGTGTGTCTCCCAGGTGGCTTGAGGCAAACTTTAAACAAGACTTTTTATGGATATCTATTTTATGGCTTTCTTTTGCCACTTTTCCATAAAGGCCAGATTTGTGCAGTGTATGAGTGATTGTTGTCCTATAGACTGACTCTCCCACCTCAGCTGTAGATCTCTGCAGTTCATCCAGAGTGATCATGGGCCTCTTGGCTACATCTCTGATCAATCTTTACGAGGTGAAAGTTTAGATGGACAGCCGGGTCTTGGTAGATTTGCAGTGGTCTGATACTCTTTCTGTTTCAATATGATCGCTTGCACAGTGCTCCTTCAGATATTTAAAGTTTGGGAAATCTTTTTGTATCCAAATCAGACTTTAAACTTCTCCACATTAGCATCTCGGACCTGCCTTGTGTGTTCCTTGGTCTTCATGATGCTCTCTGCACTTTAAACAGAACCCCAAGACTGTCACAAAGCAGGTGCATTTATATGGAGACTTGATTACACACTGGTGGATTCTATTGATCATCAGTCAACATTGGATCATTCAGAGAGATCCTTACTGAACTTATGGAGTGAGTTTTCTGCATTGAAAGTAAAGGGGCCGAATAATATTGCACGCCCCACTTTTCAGTTTATGTGTTAAAAAAAAGTATAAAACATCCAATAAATTTCGTTCCACTTCGCAATTGTGTCCCATTTGTTGTTGATTCTTGAGAAAAAATAAAAAGCCACCTGGGAGGCACACCAAACATGTGGAAGAAGGTGCTCTGGTCACATGAAACCAAAATTGAACTGTTTGGCCACAATGTAAAACAATATATTTGGCATAAAAGCAACATAGCTCATCACCCTGAACACACCATCCCCACTGTCAAACATAGTGGTGGCAGCCTCATGGTTTGGGGCTGCTTTTCTTCACCAGGGACAGGGAAGATGGTAAAAATTGATGGGAAGATGAATGGAGCCAAATACTGGACCATTCTGTAAGAAACCTGTTGGAGGCTGGAAAAGACCCGAGACTAGGACGGAGATTTATCTTCCAACAGGACAATGATCCAAAACATAAAGCCAAATCTACAATGTAATGGTTCACAAATAAACGTATCCAGGTGTTAGAATGGGCAAGTCAAAGTCCAGACCTGAATCCAATCGAGAATCTATGGGCAAAGCTGAAAATTGCTAATCACAAACGCTCTCCATCCAACCTCACTGAGCTCAAGCTGTTTTGCAAGGAAGAATGGGCAAAAATTTCAGTCTCTCGATGTGCAAAACTGATCGACATACCCTAAGCGACCTGCAGCTATAATTGCAGCAAAAAGTGGTGCTACAAAGTATTAATGCAAGGGGTCAAATAATATTGCAGGCCCCACTTTTCAGTTTTTTATTTGTTAAAAAAAGTTTAAAATATCTAATAAATTTCATTCCACTTCACGATTGTGTCCCACTTGTTGTTGATTGACAAAAAAAATGTAATTTTATATCTTTATGTATGAAGCCTGAAATGTGGCGAAAGGTTGAAAAGTTCAAGGGGGCCGAATACTTTCACAAGGCACTGTATGAAGTATATCCCTATACATGGCCGCATTCATATTTCCTTCGACTGCGACCAGTCGTCCTGTCCTTACAGCTGAAAAACACCCCCACAGCATGATGCTGCCACCTCCATGCTTCACTGTTGGCACACTATTGGACAGGTCACAGCTGTGCTTGGTTTTCTCCATAAATACTGATTAAGATTTTAAGGCCAAAAAGTTCTATTTTGGTCTCATCAGACCTGATTATCTTATTTCTCACGATCTTGGAGTCCTTAAAGTGTTTTTTAGTCAACTTCACGTAGGGTTTCATGTTTCTTGAACTGGGGAGAGGCTTCCATTGGGCTACTCTCTACCATAAAGCCCTGACTGGTGGAGGGCTGCATTGATGGTTGACTTTCTCGAACTTCCTTCCATCTTCTGACTGCATCTGTGGAACTCAGCCATGATGATCTTTGGATCTTTACCTCTCTCGCTAATGCTCTTCTGCCCCAATTGCTCAGTTTGGTCAGACAGACACTCTAAGAAGTGTTGTGGTTGTCCCAAACGGCTTCCATTTCAAAATTAAAGAGGCCACTAGGGTCTTAGGAACATTAAGTGCAACACAATACTTTTTTTGTAACCTTGCCCAGATTTGTGCCTTGCTACAATTTTGTCTCTGAGGTCTTCAGTCAGCTCCTATGACCTCGTGATTCTCAGTTACTCTGACATACACTGTGAGCTGCTAGGTCTTAGATAGACAGGTGTGTGGCTTTCCTAATCAAGTCCAAATAGTATAATGAAATACATCTGGACTCTAATGAAGGCTTAGAACCATCGCAAGGATGACCAGAGAAAATGGATAGCACCAGCATTGGGTCTGAATACCTATGCCTGTGTGAAATTTCAATTTGGAACAGATTACACTATTTACATGCAAAATGTGCTTCTTGGAAAAAATTCACGTTACGAAACGACTTACAGAATGGATTAATTTCTTAAGTTGAGTGTATTTCTTTGACGTACACATGGTTACTTACGTTATGCATCCAAAGCGCTGTTGCAGCCTGGCTAATGGAAGTTTCCAACCTGTCAATCACTCATACAATAATAGCCGCATTGTCCTAACCCCTGGCTTGACGCGACCCTGCCACCATGTTGTCTCACAAGCAATACTGGTTGTGTTTAGCGTGCGCTTGGAAAAGTTAATGTTAGGAAGAAAATGGTCCTCACATGCGCTTGGGGAACGTGCAATTCTGATTAAATATATCCTGCTAGGTTATATTTTCCAAAGCCTAAAACACAGTTGAAGAAGTGTCTACGATGGATTAAAGCTTGCGGAAGACCGCACGTACAACTAAATGTGAACAATATCAACAAACACAGGGCTGCATGTTTGAAGGTAAGAGGGAGAAGTATCTTCTCTGAGTTTGATTTAATTACTATAAGTGCTTTATACATTACAGGAGAACAACTTTCACTTAGTGTATCACTGACCTGCTGAATGAAGTGTGTAATGTTTTATGCCAAAGACTCTGGTTAGTGATACGTAAATGCGCAATGTCATGTAAAAGAAATGTCTATGTGCCCATTTGTATCACATCCGATTTTTAAGACAGAGTACTGGGTTCGATTACGACCCAAGTCAAACTTTTTCATCTGGTGACTACGGTACTGACTGAGTTAATCTCCACTGTTTAAATGCACTTGTAGAAAATCGAACCTAACTCACATATAAGACTTCAATGATCATCTTTCCATGTAAAAAGTACTCACCCTGCTTTACATGCATAGTATGATTCCATTATTTTATCCTGTTGGATTTCAATGTGAAGTTTGTGAAGCGTCAAACTTTTTTGCACCGATCGCCAACATTTCGCTGTAACTCTGAGATTGCGTCTTGCTCCGTCCAAAATCTTAATACCATGTATATATCCTTGCGTGAAATAGTTGAAACCTCTCTGTAGAACTCTCCTGGACAAGTCTGACGCATTTGGCAAAATATGCGATAGAGAATCGACTTTAAACCTATTTCTGTTCAGTCGCCATTTAAGCATTTGAGCAGTAAAGCTTGTGGGACATGGCAACTGTAGCTAAGGGGGTGGAGCTTTAGATCGCTAGTCGGAAAGGTCCATTAGTTTGGCTTTGTATAGACGGCACAAAACTAAATTTTTAAGCAGAAGGGCTAATTATTTAATGACACAAGACAAGGTTACGACGATAGAGGCACTTTTCATTTTGCAATATTGTGTATATTGTGACATCACTACATAGTATGACAATATTTTTTTTCCCGTATGCTTGCTAAATCAGTAACGTTGTATGTTTCCCTAACAATTTTGGAGTCAATCAGGCAATCAGGAATCGGGAAACTTACAGCCCTGAGAGCTTCAAATTAAAGTGGTAAGACTATATTTTTGTCATTTCTTGATCATTTGAATTTGCATACTTTGCTGAGTGTCTGTTCTATTTGGGGCACTTGAAACAGTCCACATCAAAGCTCATTTGATCCAGTTTATAAGTTTTTCTTTTTATCTTATCTTTTCTATTTGAATAAATGTCTCACATTTCTTTACAATGATATATTTACTGGGTGATTCATACATTTGCTTTAGTGTTTATAAGTATTTCAAGTGCTTTACTGTTATTTGGATAGCACGCTCCAGTCAGATGACAAGCTAGGTACGATGTGGGAAGTTGAAAATCAAACTTTCACAGCCACATTTGGGACAGAAGCTTGGGTCTATAATCACGATCATGCTTCTGTCAGCTGATGGGTCAAGTGATACCCTTCCATGCACTCAGTCAAATGCTATTCATGCGGTTTTACATACTGCATTAAATCAATGTTCATGTCTGTTGTGTTTTCATTATCTATTTTGTACCCTGAGGGGAAGCAAAAGGAGTTTAATCTGGGCTGATGCTCACAAGGTCGGGATGGGAGAGCCCAGCAACCAACAACACTCAGTATAACACTTGCATCACCCACATCCAATGGAATGACTGACATAAAGCACTTGGCGAACTTTGCCTGTTGTCCCTTACCAAGTCCACCTACTGCAACAACAGAGCTTGAACCAATCCAATATTTTTGTGTGCAGGTGCATACACACATGCACACACACACGATGTGGAGGGATTATTATTATACCTGATCACATTTCTTTGGTAGGCACTGCACCAGATGTAATGTTCGCTAACTGAACGACATTATATAAAAAAACTATACTTACTCTAGTTACTTTTGTAAGATGGCTTTTGAATTTCAAAGGACAGTTCATCATTATTCCTGAGGGGAAAGAAGAACTATATTAAGTTTTTGTTTTAACCAGATTGAGAATGTAGCAGTTCAACACTATTCATCCAGCAGCTGTGTACTACACAAATAATGCAAAGTCAGCAAGTGGCACTAGAGTGTGCTATGTGTGCATGTACAGTATGTCTTTCCAGCCATGCTGAGCAGGCTCGATGTGAGTCAACTAAAAGAACAGGCAACGTTAAAACCTCCCTATTGTACTTTCCTCTTGCTATGACATCATTACACAAACAGAGCAAGGCAGGCCGTCCAAAGGTAAATGTTTGTTAAAAGTCACCGGATGTGGTAACTCCAATAGGCACACTGACAAACTGTGGTGTGACTCGGTGCATGAATTAGGGAGGAGGGCTTGCAGTCACATAAGCGCCATTGCAGATCTACAACAGCAACGTCAAACACAATGTATCCCACAGCATTATCTCAATTTTCTCAGCCACGTGTTGAAAGGGAAAGCCAACCAACAGCAGTTTTAGGAAATTTAAAAAATGTATTTGTTCTATATTTTTATTTCTAATTCTGCTTAAAAAATAGGCTCACACAAAAGTTCTGCCTCAAAGTGCTGCCACTATCCCCCTCGCCTTCCCCCAAAACAAAACAAAACAAAACAAAACAAAACAAAAGATGTGCCTGGAACCGTGTTTGCACCACCGGAAACCAATTTCACACTGACAAATATTACAGTTGGACACAGTCTAGGACCACTGATAAACTTTGTAAAACAAACAAAGCAACATCTCTAAGTGATCATTAAAACATCACTAGCTGTTTCACCTGCACATCTAACGGTACAATTCTTAGCACGTGTGGAGCAGGCGCTGCAATTATAGGACACTTGATGGTTATTATGCATGCGAGATGATGTAAATGTACTTGTGCTGACTTATTCACTTGGTGTGAGGGCACTCATTCATTACGATAAATCCCCCACACTTGCACTATTTCTATAGATGTTGAGAATTTACATAGCCTCTCCCACCACAGGTTAGTTGCACAGTCAGGTCCACTACCTCTGTCCTGCATGTTGCCCCTCGTGACATTGTTCTGTTCGGTCCTATTCCTGTTCTGTCCTTCCTTCATAGGGTGCAGCCTGCCAGCACTATACAGCATTCAAATCAATGTGTCAAAATAGGTTGATAAAAATGCAGCCCTATGGGAGCAGAAGCCAAGAGCAATCTGTAGGCCGGTCCCAAACCTGGCTAAATGCAGCGGGTTGCATCAAGAAGGGCATCAGGCTTAAAACTCTGCCTAACAAATATGAGTGTTTATCTAACTCTCTATCTTTGGCATATGGACACTGTAACCAGAAGTGATTGAGGCACTTGTGCTGGTGTGAGGAATAAAGGAAGAAAGAAGCCACATGAGAAACTGAAAGCATTGTGTCGACGTCAGGTGGGTGCGACGAGACAGGACGATAAGGAAGTGAGCTAGAGAGGCTGGGAAGTGAAATAAATGTCACCCACGTTAAAAAGTACAGTTGGACTCACGTCTATGTTATTCAATAACATGACAGCAATATCATAACATGGTGTCAGAGTGACAGAAGCATAACTACGGACTCACGGGAAAGAAAAAAAAAACTAACTCACTGGGAAAAAAAAAAACGAACGAAGACAACGAGGAGGCATTCGGTGTTCCAACTCACCCAATTTACCAGATGTGTGGTAGAGATTCAAGCCATACGCCGAACTCATCTTCACAGCACCGCTTAAAAACAGAGCTGAAAAGGAAAAGGGCAGTTTCCTCCTGCTGCGGATCGGCGAAAAAGGACCAGATACGTGGACACTGACCGGAGACAAACATAACTTGCTAAAAATTTCATACGAAAAATTCTCAGATTACCTCATTCCGAAAGCAAACTCCATAATTGCTAGATATAAGTTTTACGAGAAGGCACAAGGTAATTGTGAGTCATGTGAGCACCTAACTCAAGCTGTTGCTTGAAGACTATAACTACACAAACAGCCATGAAATCAGAGACCGTTTACTTTTGGCTACCAACTCACCGAGTGTGCATGAATAGTTACTCAGTCAGGGGCCAGCGCTCACACTCGAAAAAAGCGATTGGCATAGCCCACTCCCACGAGTTAACAAAAGTGCAGCTAAACGCTACGGCTAGTGACAGCCACGGCTAGCGACAGCCACGAGGTTCATGTTATCCACCGCAAACCTGGAAAGGAAAGTTTCACTGCGGGTGCTAATAAGCATATTGCTAGCCCAAAGACCTCCAGAAAAATATGTAACAACTGTGGAAGATACCACAGTAAATGAATGCCCAGCAAAAGGTAAATAATGCCTGAAGTGTCAGATCCCTTTTTCTGTCCGTTCTTACATCCATAAGCCACACAATGAAATACCACGATGAAAAGGCCGTAAGACACTTATAAGCAAGCCGATATTGACAAAAAGATCACTAAAGCACACATGATTTATTGTAGTTTTTCCGTCGAGTGGGCGCGGTAAACAAAACGTGACGTCACGTGAAAAGTATCTATTGGACAATCTGAAAGGAAAAAAAAGAATAAGATACTGGATTTTAGTAATTTACTTTCTCTATCTTTCTTACAGCTAGTTTCCTGACTTTTGTTGTCTCCTCTTGATCCGGAATAAAAGGGATACAGATTCTCCTTTGAGTATGGCCTAACAGCCGAACAGGACAAAAGAACAAAAAAAAACAAAAACATAAATATGAGTGAGCTGAATGGTAGTTTGTGTTTTACTTTGCCATGGCCTCATGTAACTTCTCCCACATCTGTTTTTCTAATTACTACAACCAATGAAGTTGCCATTCACTTTTGTCTGAAACAAGCAACCCCCTACTTGTCTTCCAGATAAGACATTGTTGACACAAATCCAGCCTGCTGTCTCTAATGTTAAGTTTTTGGAAACATTCATCTTATATTCCTTGTCTCCAACCTTTCCTCTGACCCTCAATGAAATTCCTTCAGAAAAGGTGGTGTAACCTCTTCTGTGTGCTCACACCTCTACCCCAAAAGTTGAAAGCCTCGGGACTGGGCTGGGGGGCTTAGATCAGTTGCCAGGTCGTCGTTTGCTGACTCAGCAGAAATCAATAACGCTTCATTGAACCGTCACAATTCATTTAGTCAAAATATCATCCAGGCAGACTCAGTGGTAAAAATTGCTTCTGACCTTTTCTTTCACTTTTAGAGGGAAACCACACACAAATAGGGGGAAGAAAGTGTATCACGTCAATGGTAAGTTGGAAAAGTAGACACATAAACCATTACAATACAAAACACAAAAAGGGCTGGATAAAATCATTAGGCTGATCACAGTAGCTTCACACTGACTGAATGACTGATCCACATGTTTAAAGTTCAATAAAGAGGTAAAGTACATTATATTCGAGTTAATGACACTAGTCAACTTGTTGTGCTTCAGGGGTTACTCTTGGAGATGGTTTAGTTTCGGGCTTGGCACTGAGCTTGTGACACTATATTTCCTAAAAAATATTACTCTGTTACAAAAAAAGCATTTGGAAGAATTGGGTAATGATGCAACAAATCTGCTTATAGTTGCATATTTGCTGTTTTTGGGGGATGGTCAAAACACTTCTATGCCAAAGTTCGGGTGATGTGTTATACTGTTTAATAAATTTAACATGCACTTGTCAGTGTTTTCAGCGAACCGATTTATTCACTAAACTTTGAAGGACTAATATTTGTTCTTAGAATACTGCATTGTGACGTATATAATTACTGCCTGTCAACATTTTTTTTTCTATCTTCCCTTTCTTCTGGATGAGATGAGATGTGTCATATTCAAGGCAAAATAACTTCTTTGATAAACTTGGCCTAGTGAATGAATGGGAAAGCCTAAAGTTTTGCTTTTGTTTTCATCAAAAAGCCAACATTTTCTACGCTTGACAGCTTCTGTGTTGCTGCAAAAGACCATTATAAAACCACTACATTCTTTCAAACAAGCCAAAAGTCTGGGGAGCGCTCAAGATACAGGACATCAAAGTGGTGATTGTGTGTCCTCAATGAGGAATTTATTTATTGGCGTCTTCCAGGTCCACAATTATTTCACAGTTCATGTAACATTTTCAGGGCTGTGGGATACAGTGTGTACGGAAATTATTCAGCCACCTTACAGTTTTAGGTCTTTGTTATATTGCACTTGTTCTTTCTTTCAGCTTGTCCCGTTAGGGGTCGCCACAGCGTGTCACCTGAGATGAACGCTCATATTTTTTTGGCAAAGTTTTACGTCATAGGCCCTTCCTCATTTCATAAGAACATTGAAGTTATTTTTTCCATCATCATTAATGTAAATAGAGCATCACATATTGACAGAAAAAGAATTATTTAAACTTGTGTGGTTTTATTCAAAAAGAAAAATTGAAATATCACAAGTTTTCAGACCCTTTGCTTTGACACTCATATTTAACAGGTACTGTTCATTTCTTCTGATCATCCTTGAGATGGTTCTACACCTTCACAGGAGTCTAGGTCTGTTTGATTATACAAATGGGCCTCGATGAGAAAAGCCACACACCTGTCTATATAAGATCTTAAAGGTCACAGTGCATGTTAAAGCAATTGAAAATAATGAGGTCAAAGGAATTGATGAGCTCAAAAGACAAACTGTGGCAATGTAAGCACAGAGGCTTTCAAAATCTTTAAATAGAAAACATTCGGGACGGACCAGAACCCTTCCTGGAGCTGGCTGCTTGGCCAAACTAAGAATTCGGGGAGAAGAGCCTTGGTGAGAGAGTTGAAGAAGAACACAAATATCACAGTGGCTGAGCTCCAAAAATGCAGTCGGGAGATGGGAGGAAGTTCTAGAAAGTCAACCATTACTGCAGTCCTCCACCAATCGGGGGTTTATGGCAGAGTGGCCTGACGGAAGCCGCTCCTTAGCGCAAGACACATGAATGCCCGCATGGAGTTTGCAGTTTACAAAAAAAAAAAAAAAAAAAACATCCTAAAGAACTCCAGTATGGTGAGAAATAAGATTCTCTGGTCTGATGAGCTAAAGATAAAACAATTTGGCCTTAATTCTTAGCAGTAAGTGTGGAGAAAACCAAACACTGTTCATCGCTTGTCCAATACAGCCACAACAATGAAGCAAGGTGGTGGCCGCATCATGCTAAGGGGGTCTTTTTCAGCTGCAGGAAAGGGATGACTAGTTGCAATCAAAGAAAAGATGAATACAGACAAGTAAATAGATATCCCGGACAAAAACCTTCTCCAGAGTGCTCAGGACCTCAGACTGGGCCAAATATTAATTTTCCAACAAGACAATGACCCGAAGCACGCATCTAAAACAACAAAGGAATGGTTTCTGAACAACTCTGTGACTGTTCTTGAATGGCCCATTCAAATCCTTGACTTAAATCAACTTCATCTCTGGAGAGACCTGAAAATGGCTGCCCACCAACGTTCACCATCCAACCAGGAAAGGTGGCGGATCCTAAAATCCAGGGGGAAAATGGGAAAAAACGTGTTGCATCATTCCCCAAAAAAGATACATGACTGTATTTTCCCAAAAGAATGAATACTGAATACTTATGGCTGTGTGAAATTTCCGTTTTTCCTTTTTAATCTGTAAAAATGACAATTCAGTTTTGTTTCTGTCAATATCTGGTTCTGTGTGTACATGCACATAAACAAGGAAAAAAAGCACGATATTAGCAAATGGCTGTGATAAAACAAAGTGGAAAACTTTTCATACCCACTGTACATTTGTGCGACTACAAACCGCCAGTCAATAAGAGGTCAACAAGGTGCATAGTTTCAACAGGTAAAGGATGAAATGATAGAAAACCAACCACCTCCAAATTACCAGGTGCCAATTTTAGGTGAATTACAAGTTGAAGGAAGTCCTTATAAAAAGGGAGAAAAAAAAAAAGGCAAATTTTTGAAAATTATGTTTAATCCCCCCCTTCCAAAACAGCAAAACACCATGCAACATAACACAAAAAATATATTTGTCACAATTACATAAGAAACGCGACACAGCATAGCAAATGTTTTTTTAAATGAGTGACTGACAGTCACATAGAATCATTCCTAACCATCGATCCATTCATTTTCTGAACCGCTTATCCTCACAAGGGTTGGGGAGTGCTGGAGCACATCCCAGCTGTCATCAGGTAGAAGGCGGGGTACACCCTTAACTGATTGCCAGCTAATCGCGGGACACATGGAAACAGGCAACAATCACACTAAAGACAACACCTTGGGGCAATTTAGAGTCTACAATTAATGCATGTTTTTGGGATGTGGGAAGAAAGCGGAGTGCCTGGAGAAAACCCATGCAGGCACGGGGAGAACACGCAAACTCCACAGAGGTGGGGCCGGGATTGAAACCCTATTCCTCAGAACTGTGAGGCCAAGGCTCTCTAGCTGTTCCACCGTGCCCCCTCATTATTATACTATTATAGAGTAATTCAGTATCTTGGGGAAAAAAGAAGAAGCTCACAATTGTCCAGATTGGGATGTTGTCCTGTCCTGATCCATGTTTATGTTGCCCTGGTTTAAATTTCAACAAGAATTACAGAGGAAGCAGAATTATGGCCCAAGTATGTTCATCAACAAAACTAAAATGACACAATTGGAATGAACTGATGACTCTGAATCTAAGGTGTCATCTGTCTGGGGGTGGGGTGTTCACTGACCAGCACATAAATGGGAGATATGCGTTTTGTTCAGCCTGGGGCATCCACACAGTGAATGAATGTGTGTGTGAGTGTGTTGCGTGTAACTGAGAAGCTTGAGCACAAAGGTGGTAGATGCCCCTTCCCCTGGCCCCTGTCAAACACACAGGTACTGTAGTCTGGTGGGAGCTGAAGGTTACAGGAATCAAATCCATGCCCTGCAGATGTCTTCCACAGTCTCCAAAATATTTACATGACCTTTTTGTTATAAGATACAAGACTAGACAGTATTTAAGCCTTGTGACACTGCATTATCAGCTGTCCCTTGCAAGTCCCGAACGGATTCTGACTGACACAAGCTTGATGATATTAATGATGTAAAACCAGGGTTACCCATCTACCACTTTTCAATTGATCATTTTAGGAAAGAAAAAAACAGGGATAACTGTTGTTGGTATGATAAAGAACATTTGATTACTGAATAAAAAAAATAAATTACTGATATCACAAATATTACTATCTGCTCTTCTCGCTTGACACAAACAACTGCATCTCAAGGCATTCAGCTATCAAACTCCTAAAGTTCCCAGATGACACCACAGTCATTGGTCTCATCAACAGCGAGTCTGCGTGTTGACAGGAAGTGGCAAGCCAAAATTAAGTGTTAATTACATTAAAGGTCCACTGTCATGAAATGCATGACTTTAGTACGTAACTAATGAAAAAACGGCAGCCGGGATCACAACAAAACATGATTTTGAAGTATACAGCTTTTTGTAACTCCTGGCATGAAAATCCTCTCAAGGGATTTGTTTTCGAGAAGAAGCAGGACATAACGTACACAGCAGTAGCCCACTCAAGCAGTCTCTCTGTTTATACTAGTTTTACCTGCTGGAAGGTAGCTTGTTGTTCCTTCATGTTAGCCAAAATGCCGGCTTGTTGTATTGCTGGATATTGCTCGAACACTCCGGAGGATGGATTCGCTCTTCATACTTTTCCAAAAGATTCGCTTTGTCGTGAAAAATGGATTGTATAGGTGCAAAGTACGAGAGCTTTGTGGGTGCCAAATGACAGGTAGGTGTGTGTATACAGCTACTAAAAAAAAAACAACAATAGTGGGGGGGGGGGGGCGTAATCCGTAAATCAGGGGTGCTAAGTATGTCGATGTGCGCATCGGAAGGCTTCCGTGCAGCAGCTCCTTAAGGACAGCGTCCACAGGCCTTGTAGCTCGCCGCCGGCCTTGTCGACAAGGCCGAGCCAGCCGCCTTGTCGGCCGGCATGCCTCATCACAGCGTCGGGCCGGGATGGCTCGTCACAGCGGCGGGCCGCGGTGGCTCTTCTCTGCCGTGGAAGTGGATGGGACGGGAAGGCAGTTTAGCCCTGGTGTCGTCGTTGCTGGCGGGCGGCGGTGTTTTTATCACCGCTGCATGGAGGTGGATCGGGCGGGGAGGTGGTTTGGCCGTGATCCGCATATCATCTAAATATAGCTCGAAACAATAGGATAATATTCCCCCGGTCACTTCATTCGTTTGTGAGATATTCTCTTCTTCAAAAAAAAGTTTCCGTGTCAGAAGGGGCATGTTCGTCTCCCGTAGTAGGGGCCACGGTGTGTTTTCAATGGCGTATGCCCGGGGTGACATCACAGGCAGGGGATACAGCCAATATGGCGACGACTTGGATGTCGTATACACCTCCGCAACTTTGCGCATGGATGACTCGCTCTCCGCTCGTATTTATTTTATTTTATCATATACACATTGAAGGGAATAATGTTATAGGTATTGTTCATGATGTAACCCGGTTAAAAGTTGGTACAGGTAAAATTTCAGTATAATAGAGAAGCAATTAGGTTATAGGTTTTCTTTATACAATGTCGGGGAATATCTGTTAAACTGTGTGTGCTGACTGTATTTTCTTTTGGAGGGATTTGTATTTAAACGTGTTTGATTCATTTGTGAAAAAGAAATACTTTTGTTTGCCACTTTATTGTTGTAACCATTGTTTAAGGAGGACAAAAAGTGACGTTTTGAGGAGATGCGAGAGAGGGAGAGGGAGAGAGAGAGAGAGAGAGAGAGAGAGAGAGAGAGAGAGAGAGAAGAGAGAGAGAGAGGAGAGAGAGAGAGAGAGAGAGAGAGAGAGAGAGAGAGGAAGCTGGACGGTGTGAGGCGAGGGCGTACGAGTGGTTGTGGGAGGACAATGAAAGGAGAAAGGAAGTGAACGGTGGACATTTATCAAAAGTTGATCAATGTGTTCAACAAGGACTGTTGAAAGTTCAACTGGGATAGCGTGTCGTTTGAGTGGACTACTCAATTCACGCCGTAATGTGGTGGAGTTAGCCGCTACCACAGGGGCTAAATGCACGCATGGGACTTGGCTTGGGCGCTAGCAACCGGCTAACGCTAGCCCGCAAGGCCTGTGTTGGACCACGTGGAAGATGAGGATGCTAGCGTCGAGCTAACGCGGCTAGCGAGGCCTATGTTTGGACTTCAAGGAAGAAAGAAAGGATAGGACCGTGAGGACGCCGGAGAGCGCAAAAGCCAACTTCACCTCTCTTCACTCCTGCCTTCGGAAGCACCGGTGACATTGGGGTTTGAATTTCTTTTGCTTGCCGGCTATATTCATATTTGTTTGGGCCCTTAGCTTAGCATGTGAGCATTGTGTGCCTGTTATATTGACTTTGTTTATGTCACTGTTGTGTATACATGTTTGATTTTCCTTTGTTATTAAATGTTCACACTTTTACATAACCAGGTGTATTATTTGACTATCAGCAAGACAGTTAAAATAGTGGTGAGTTTATTCGGTAGCTTGATTATTTAAATTAGGATAATATTAATTCATAAGGGAAATATTTCAGAGACTTTTTGAAAGAGAATTAAATGCACAAGTAAAGAGTAAAATTATAATAGACATTTAGAGTAATTACCATTGAGTTAATTTATTAGAAATCAGGTGGCTACTTCGTCGAAGTATTTTATACTAGAGAGGTGCGACAATGACATTATCTCTTTTGTTTATAGGGATGACACTTTGGCTTTAAATAATGAGCTAGTGAGCTAAGGAGCTCACTCGAGCACGGCAGAGTCGTTTAAAAGGTGATCAACTCGCTTTGAGTTTTTGTCCGAGTCACTACATAATAGACACGTGAAAGTTAACTGTTTATTAACCCTAACGACAGCTGCACACATTATTCAGCCAGAAGTAGTATAGACATGAGCTTACAGCTTTCAATAGAACGAATTTGAATGGGAGGTGAAGGACTGTCTCCAGCGATCTCAGTGGACACGCCCACACAGTTGAGGTTGGCCTTTATTTTTCATGATTTCAGAGCCTCATGTTTGCTACATGGGGATGCAGTTATTGGAATTCGGCAGGCTTCTTTGAAAATATTTTTTTTACAGTGAAGAAAATAAGTATGTGAACACCCTGCCATATTGCAAGTTCTCCCACTTAGAAATCATGCAGGGGTCTGATATTTTCAACATAGGTGCATGCATGTCCAATGTGAGAGAGATAATCTAAAAAGAAAAATACAGAAATAACAATGTATGATTTTTTAACGATTTATTTGTGCCATACCGCTGCAAATAAGTATTTGAACACTTGAGAAAACCATGTTAATATTTGGTGCAGTAGCCTTTGTTTCCAATTAAAGAGTTCAAATGTTTCCTACAGTTGTTCACCAGGTTTGCACACTGCATGTTGGATTTTGGCCCACTCGCCCACACAGATCTTCTCTAGATCAGACAGGTTTCTGGGCTATCGCTGAAAAACACGGAGTTTCAGCTTCCTCTAAAGACTTTCTATTGGGTTTAGGTCTGGAGACTGGCTCGGCCACGGCAGAACCTTGATATGCTTCTTACGGAGCAACTCCTTGGTTTTTCTGACTGTGTGCTTCAGGTCATTGTCATGTTGAAAGACCCAGCCACGACTCATCTTCAATGATATGACTGTGGGAAAGAGGTTGTTCCCCAAAATCTCACAATACATGGCCACGGGCATTCTCTCCTTAATACAGTGCAGTCGTCCTGTCCCATGTGCGGGAGAAACACCATCAAAGCATGGTGCTACCACCCCCATGCTTCACAGTTGGGATGGGGTTCTTGGGATGGAACTCATCATTTGTCTTCCACCAAACACCGTTAGTGGAATTATGACCAAAAAGTTCCATTTTGGTCTAATCTGACCACAAAACTTTCGCCCATGACTCCTCTGTATCATCCTAATGGTCATTGGCAAACTTAAGATGGGCCTTTACATGTGCTGGTATAAGCAGGGGAACCTTCCGTGCCATGCATGATTTCAAACGATTATGGTTTAATGTATTAGCAACAGTCACCTTGGAAACGGTGGTCCGAGCTCTTTTCATTGACGACACCCTGTTGTGCAGTCCTGGGCTGATTCTTTACCTTTCGAAGGATCATTGAGACCCCACGAGATGATATCTTGCATGGGGCTCCACTCCGATTGAGATTGACCGTCATGTTGAGCTTCTTCCATTTTGTAATGATTGCTCCAACAGAGGTGGCACGGTGTCACAGCTGGTAAAGCCTTGGCCTCACAGTTCTGAGGACACGGGTTCGATCCCGGTCTGCCCTGTGTGGAGTTTGCATGTTCTCCCCGTCCGTGCCTGTGTGGGTTTTCTCCGGGCACTCCGGTTTCCCCCCACATCTCAAAAACATGCAACATTAATTGGACACTCTAAATTGCCACTAGGTGTGATTGTGAATGTGGTTGTTTGTCTCGATGTGCCCTGCGATTGGCTGGCAACCAGTTCAGGGTGTACCTGCTTCCTGCCCGTTGACAGCTGGGATAGGCTCCAGCACTGCCTGCGACCCTGGTGAGGATAAGCGGCAAAGAAAATGAATGGATGGATGCTCCAACAGTTGATGTTTTTTCACCAAACTGCTTGACAATTTCTCCATAGCCCTTTCCAGCCATGTGGAGTTGTATGATTTTGTCTGTGATGTCTTTGGACCGCTCTTTGATCTTGGCCATGTTACAAGTTTGAATCTTACTGATTGTATGGGGTGGACAGATTTCTTTATGCGGCTAACGACCTCACACAGGTGCATCTGATTCAGGATAATACATGGAGTGGAGGTGGACTTTTAAAGGCGGACTAACAGGTCTTTGAGGGTCAGAATTCTAGCAGATAGACAGGTGTTCAAATACTTATTTGCAGCTGTATAACACAAAAAAATAGTTTAAAAAAAATAATCATACATTGTGATTTCTGGAGTTTTCCTTTTTCTCTCACTGTGGACATGCACCTATGATGAAAATTTCAGACCCCTCCATGATTCCTAAGTGGGAGAACTTGCAATATAGTAGGGTGTTCAGATACTTATTTTTTTATTATTTACTTATACTTATTTTCTTCACTATATATATATATATATATATATATATATATATTATATATATATATATATATATATATATATATTCTAATATTTTTGAAAATATATGAGCATTCATTAAACAAATTCCATTACTGATAGGTCATGGCCCGGGCTAACTACGTCCGCGCCCGGCACTGTTAATCTGCAAGGCGTAGGGAGAAATTCAGATAATAAAGGTAGTGGTGGGGGAGAGTGTTGCTCGGCAGCATAGGTTGGTGGTGTGTAGGATGACTCTAGTAGCAGGTAGGAAGATTAAGAAGACAAAAGGTAGAGCATTGTGTCTTTGTAGACCTTGAGAAAGCCTTTGACAGAGTACCAAGAGAGGAACTGTGGTATTGCATGCGCAAGTCTGGTGTGGTGGAGAAATATGTTAGAATAGTACAGGACGGCAGCAGAACAGCGGTAAGTTGTGCCGTAGGTGTGTCAGAAGAATTTAAGGTGGAAGTGGGACTGCATCAGGGATCCGCGCTGAGCCCCTTCCTGTTTGCGGTACTAATAGATAGGTTGACAGATGAGGTTATACTGGAAACCCCTTGGACTGTGATGTTCGCAGATGATATTGTGATCTGCAGTGAAAGCAGAGAGCAGAGGAACAATTAGAAAGATGGAGGAACGCACTGGAAAGGAGAGGAATGAAGATTAGCCAAAGTAAAACAGAATATATGTGCATGGATGAGAGGGGCGGAGGACGAAGAGTGAAGCTCCAGGGAGAAGAGCTAGCAAGGCTGGACGGATTTAAATACTTGGGGTCAACAATACAGAGCAACAGAGAGTGTGGTAAGGAAGTGAAGAAATGGGTCCAAGCGCGGTGGAACAGTTGGCGGAAGGTGTCTGGTGTTCTATGTGACAGAAGAGGTTCCGCTAGGATGAAGGGCAAAGTTTATAAAACAGTGGTGAGTCCGGCCAGGATGTAGGCATTAGAGATGGTGGAACTGAAAAAAACCACAGAAGGCAGAACTGGAGGTAGCAGAAATGAAGATGCTGAGGTTCTCGCTTGGAGTCAACAAGTTGGATAGGATTCGAAATTAGCTAATTAGAGGGACAGCCAAAGTTAGATATTTTGGAGACAAGGTTAGAGAGAGCAGACATTGATGGTTTCAACATGTCTAGAAGCAAGAGAGTGAGTTTTTTGGTCGAAGGGTGCTGAAGATGGAGCTGCCAGGCTAAACATGTACAGATTACAGACGGTGGAACTGAAGAAACAGGAAGCAGAACTGGACGTAGCAGAAATGAAGATGCTGAGGTTCTTGCTTGGAGTGAACAGGTTGGATAGGATTAGAAATTAACTCATTAGAGGGACAGCCAAAGTTGGATATTTTGGAGACAAGGTTAGAGAGAGCAGACTTGGTTTTGACATGTCTAGAGGCAAGAGAGAATGAGTTTTTTGGTAGAAGGGTGCTGAAGATGGAGCTGCCAGGTTAAACAGCGAGAGGAAGACCAAAGAAAAGGTTGATGGATGAGGACAGTGGGTTTTAGAGAGGAAGATGCACGAGATAGGCTTAGATGGAAAAAAATGACAATGGGACAAGCCAAAAGGAAAAGAAGGCGGCTCTTTTGAAAATCACATTTTCTGAGGTTTGCCAAATTGAGATTTTTTGAGTCTTTGGTGGGTCTTGAACACAATTAACTTCAATGCAAAGAACGTTTTTTTTTCCATCATGATTTTACGTTTTAATTCAACACTATCCATCTTCAGGTGTTTGGACCTTGGTCACCAGGGGGCAGTATAATACATAACTGTACAAAGAGTATACTGTTGGGGGTTTTCCAAAAAACAAACGAAAAAAACCAAACATGTGACCTCTAATATTATACAGTATGTATTATATCTCTATCTCACAGGATGCGTTTCCACGCTGAGCCACATCGGCCACAAATTACTACTGTTCATCTGGGTCAGAGTCTGACCAGAACACATGAGACAAAAGTGGGAACAAATAGAGATGGAATTTGGAACCAGTCTATTTTTCTTCCCGTTTAATCTCAGTATATTGCTACTAGGATTTGGTACAGAAACAGTCAGGTATGGAAATGTGAATTTAATGTCAGTAGAGATGACATGGGGTTTGACTCATCTAAACACCGTCCGACTGGCTCCAGTTCCAACAAGTCCTAAAGACTCACCTCATACCACTAACAAACAACCTGAACTTAAGATCATGTAAGTTAGTCCTCCAGGACAGGTGGTGCTGCAGTGGCTACTAATGTAACAAAACGGCAAGTTTCTGGTGAAAACATTACTTATTCAAGACTCAATCATCAACCTTATGTTAATGCAAGAACAGGTGGAGTAAGGTTTTCCCAGGCATCCACTGAACGAGAAGATGAAAACAGAATTCAATGGAAGTTGACCCAAGTGCATTCCATTTAACTACTGGATGAAAACAAGAATAAGAATGCCCAACTAGTGGGTAACTTAAATAAATAATTTTCATTTTGTTTATCTATTTTAAAATCATTTTTAAAGATATATTTCATCTTTCATTCATTGTACCATTTTATGATATTTTACTAATTCAAGTGTATATTCTGCTTATCTTGTTCAGGGTCGCAGGGCACTGAAGCCTATCCCAGCTGACTTTGCCAAAAGGCAGACCACACACTGAACTAGTCACCAGTCAGTCAAAAGGCTCATATAGACACAAACAACCACTCCCACTCACATTCACATCGTCACTGAATGCACACTATCAGTGACTTTGATTGAATCACTGACTAATATGCATATAAAAGAAATATTTGTATATTATAATTGAAGCTGGAATTTAAAGAAGAGAGTGGTTAGACACACATTTCTAGGGCCTGGGTTTAAAATCCCAGCTCCGCCTGTGTGGAGTTTGCATACGTTCCCTGTGGCTGCTTGGTTTTTCTACGGGGTCCTTCCACACCCCTGAAAAATTGCATTAATTGGGGACTCTAAATTGGCCTTAGGTATAATTGTGAGTGCGCCTGGTTGTTTGTCTCCATGTGCCCTGCGATTGGCTGGCCATCAGTTCAGGGTCAAGCCTGCCTCCTGCCCAGAGATAGCTTCGATAGGCTCCAGCACTCCCACGACCCTTGTGAGGATGAGTTGCTCAGATAATGGATGGATGGAAAAAGAAGACTAATATGGAGAACTGTCGCAAATTGGTAAGAACCGCAGAAGAACAAATAAGAACAAATGTGGAATCAGGACTATGGAGCTGCATAACATTCTTATGAAACAATACGCATTTGCACATCATGCAAGATTTACTTGAATACTGTGCAGTGAATTTACAATGTGCCATGAAAGTTCACACTTTCCATTTATCTGAATGAATCTGACTCAGTGGGTAGTGTTGTTTTGGATAGCAACATATTTTTAAAAGGCTCAGCAGTTAAAAAATATCTAAGACATGAGAATTATATTCACTAGTACCGTTTGTTTCTTGAAATGGGAAAGGTCTTAAGTGGATTATAGTCTACGTCTCATGAACTCTGCGCCAAGTCCAAGGTGGCATGTTAACAAGTTACCATGGAAAACGTGTTAAAACTCAAAACTGGATTGACGCTGAAAATAGTGGTATATCAGTGTTGGCTGCAGGAGCAATCCCTTCGTCTTTAATTAAAAAAAAAAACCTTGATAAAATTTCATCCTAAAAAGCGATAGCATTAAACTATTGAATACATTGACCTCACTGATACAATACATTCATTTCACAGCATCTTATAACATATGGACAATGTAGAGAGTCCTGCCATCTCCCACCTGCTGATTCCTAATGCATTGGCATGGAGTGTATGAGAGGGACAGCCAATATTTAGGAAGATACAATTAATTTAGCAGCAGGAATTTTTGCAGGGAAGGACATTACAGTGGGGTAAACTAGCTCACAAAGAGATTCTTTTTTTCACTTTACATTTACACACTTACGCTACAATAACATTTACATTCCACCTACATGCTGAGATCATCTTGAATAGTAAATGCAACATTAAGATGGTCCACCAATATGTTCCCAGGTCAAGTATTCTCCTTATTACAAGCAAATATATCATAAATTTAATTCTGATGGCTGATTACTACATATTGTAGATTTTACACAGCATTCCTGTACTTTGTTGACTTGTACAGGCCACTCATCCTGAAGTATGGTGGCGGTCTAGCCACACAAGAGCATGCTTTGACTTCTAGTGAGACACTACAGACACACTTTCCATCTCCCTCAGCATCGGGAGCTCGCCGCAGTTTATTTTGGAGATGGTTCACGTGCAAGGGCATGTGTTGTGGAACCAAAAAGGTACACGGCCAGAGAACACAGTCACTGTTCCAGACCTGCCACCACTCCCACAGACGCTAAAATAACACCTCAGGCCTTCTGTTCAGGCTCGACAACTTTTATATATCATTTAGACATTCAAAGATAAACTAAGAGGCTAGGGTTAATTTTTTCTTTTTCAGTGGCACAAAGACCTGCAGATGTTCTTCTTGGCCTATTTTGAGTTTTGGCTGGAACATCAGGCTGGACAGATTTAATGTTGACAGACTTTAACAAATAATTATGCTGACATAAGCAACATTCAGAGCCCAACAATGCAACTTGCTTCCAACGAGTGCAGTACCTTATCAACTATGTGCATTTGGTCACCAAATGTTTCACAAAACTTGAATTGTGGTTGCATATATGGGAAAGGTGGGGCACTACATGAACATATTCCAAGATATATTTTAGCATTTAACCAGATTAAAATTAAAAATTTGCCTTTGCATCTGCATTTAATGTGGCAAACTGAACCAGTGAAAAATAATATATCAGTGGATCAGACAAATGACAAATATACGGTATATTTCGCTCGGCAAGTATTTTTCTAAGCAACTGTCACTAAATTGCCTGAAGGTGTGAATGTGAGTGCAAATCCTTGTTTGTTTATATGTGTCCTGCAATTGGCGGACAACCAGATGAGGGTGTACCCTGCCTCCTGCCCACTGGGATAGGTTTCAGCACTTCCGTGACCCTTGTGGATATTTTCATACAATGCGTCTCTGAGTGTTGTTGATATATGGCTTTTACTTTTGAATGGTAGCGTTTTAACTTAGATTTGTAGATAGAGCGACAAATTGTGTTGATTGACCATGGTATTTCTCAAGTGTTCCTCAGCCCACGTAGCAATATAATTTTCACAATGATGCTGGTTTTTAATGGAGTGCCACCTGAGGGATCAGGTCAGGGGTGTTCAATATTGGTTTTCAGACTTGCCAGTTACTATACATGCAGGGATTCCCCAAAATTCTCCTGAATCTTTTGATATTATGCACCATAGATGAAATGACAATGGATGCTCCTTTTATCCGCAATCATGACACCCACCTGTTTCTAATTCATATGTTTCTAATCAACCTTTTTATCCATGGAATGGTTGAAACTGGAGGTTTTTTTTTTTTCAGATTCCTCAACTTTCCCAATCTTTTGTTACCTCAGGTCCACCTATTTTGGAATGTTGCTCCTGGCATCAAATTCAAAATGACAAAAATATTTTCACACACACAAAAAAAATAAATAACTGAAAAAAACTGTTGAAATATTAAGTACTTGTCTTTGTAGTGTATTCAATTGAATACAAGGGAGAAAAGGATTTGCAAGTCATTGTATTCTGTTTTTATTTACGTTTTAGACAGCATCCCAAGTTCGTTGGAATTAGGGATTGTACGATGGCAGCACCACTTGAGTCAACCACATGTTGTTGTAGAAGACACCTTATCATTTCTTTTCCTCCTTTTTTGTGATAAAAGTACTAAAACCCTATTTTAATATTAGCCTTAAGTTAAAATAGTGTAGGGCACTTTGATTGGCTAGTGACACGTCCAGGCTGTAACCTCACACCTAAAATAATTTGGCATAGGCTCCACCACACCCATGACCCTCACACAAATACACTATATGCCAGACGGGTCAGTATTTTACACAAATAAGTTCATGAAATGATTTCAGATACTAATACTGATCATGCCATGGTGGAGAACTGGCATCACAGCAACCCACATCGATCTCACAGTTCTGAGAATCCAGGCTCAAATCCAGCCTCGCCTGTGTGGAGTTTGCATGTTATCTACATGTCAAGGTGTGTTTTCTCCTGGTAGTCCTCGCACTCCCAAAAACATACATGGTACCTCAGCTAAAGATTCTAAATTGCCAGTATGGTGTGAATGTGAGTGTGGAAGTTTGATTATATCTGCCCTGGGACTCACTGGCTACCAGTTCAGTGTATCCCCTGTCTCTTGCCCCTGGGATGGGCTCTAGTACATCTGCGAGTCTCGTGGTCTAGGATAAGGAGGATGGAAAATGAATGAATTAATCATACTGATGCAATTGTTTTTCATTATCTTTTTTTTTTATTTCACACTTCAAAACATTGCTGATTTCCAAGAACAAGTTGGTAACACAAACCATTTATACAGATACTTTGACAAAACTACAACTTCCGAGTGGTTGGTTAGCCCACTAAGGCTGCTAAAAATCAGATGGGGCCTACCTTGAACCTTGGTAATCCATCTCTATTCAGTAAAAACCTGTGATTCTTTCATTTTGAACCAAGATTTCTGTGGCTGCTTAAGTTATTTTGTAAATGTATCTAAACAGTCCTGATTCCCAGCTGCACAACCTGCTCCTAGTTCTCCACACGGGCCAAAATACATCAACACGAACAAAAAGCGAGAGAAAAAAGGAGAAGACTTGGCTGAAGCAGAGAGGAAAAACAGAGAGGGGGAAAAAAGAATAAAAGAAGAAATGAGACACAATTTTCCAAGGGGCGAGAACAGCCAGAACGGCACTCCATCTGTCTGGAATTAGATTCAGTCTTGAAAAGCTAACTGAACTCTCAGCATGTTCTTGCACACCGTCGTCAAGGCGAGACAAGGTCATTCTCAACGCTGATGGGCAATATTTAGTGAATTGGGACAACAGTGAAGCCCATAAACTTAATATAAACAAACTGTTATTTTACTGTGTGGCAGAATGAGTAGAATGTCATCTGGACCCATACAGAGATATCACCACTTAACCTGTAGACCCCACAGTTTAGCTTTACCTGGTGTAAAATATGGCATCACGAACCCAACAAACTTAAAGAAAGTGAAAACTTAATTTTTAAAATGACTTCGTACACACAAAATTACAACCATTTTAACTGCTTGGTTTGCTGACAAAGTTCAATAAACAGAAATGACAGAAAAGGACATCTGGATACTCCATTAATGCTGTGCTTGTGTGTGTGCCATGTGCACACACAAACAGGGCTGAGTCATTGCTTTTGTCCCGCCAAATTCCTGTTTCAACAATAAACAACAACAACAAAAAAAAGCAAAAAGTTCCACTGGCACACATCTTAAAGTGCAAGAAGGATCCAGTATGAAACTTCTAAAAGGTAAAAAAAAAAATGCAGTTCTTACGGCAACTACGTGTTAAAAAAAAAGTGGTCCCATGTACGCTATATATAAAATAACTACTGAGGGAAGAATGTAGCAAGAGATTGACAGGCAGTTCGGTGCAGCACCTGCAGTAATGCAGACCCTCTATCTCTCTGCCATGGTAAGGAAAGAGCTGAGCCAAAAAAGAAAGCTCGCGATTTACCTACATTACTATCAACCTCCAACGTTCCAACCCTCTCCTATGGTCACGAGTAAGGGTCGTTATCAAAAGAACAAAAACACATACACAAGTAACTGAAATGAGTTTCCTCTGCAGGGTCTCTGGGGCTCTAGCTTATAAGAGAACTGCTTATCCTCTACATTGAGAGGAGCTAGATGAGGTGGCTCACAGGGATGAGAATGATTTTTTTTTTTTTTTATAAAACACACTGTTAAATGGTGACCTATGGTTATTTCTAACAGTTTAAATACAGGGCAATCATAATGTTTTGAAAACTTAAAATATGAGTCCCAACAAACAAACAATTTTTCCAGGCTTCAAACATAAAAATGTAGACTGGGTGAAATTGATGTCAAATAGGCTACTGCACTTACAAGTTATACTTCAGAAATAAGTACACAAGTAATTTGTTTATATATATATAATGACAGAGAGATATCATGAAATATAAAAGTGAGAGATAAAATGTGTGATCGACAGGGCCAGTGCTACAGATAGGGCTAATTGTATTAAAAGTTATCACTTACATAATATTTGAGAAATTTACGTCCAACTTACCTTTGTGTTTCCTGGTTTGGCTATGCTCCTGGATAAGAGCACAGCACTTTGCCAGGAACGTCCACTTTTTGCATGTGTTCGGTTAGACATCTTGATACCGTTTTCGTTCCTATCGGCACGGATAAAATTTTTTCAAGCCATGCCCATTGAAATTGTTTTACCCCGTGGTTTTTATCAATTTCCCTGGCACGATCTTCATCTTTTCGCTCCAACACTTTCACCATACTGGAAAACGTGCAGACCACTCGATATCATATGCATACCAATAAGTTATATCTATGCCGTGGTAAATAGAATGCTTCTCTAACGAATGTTAACATCAGGGTGAGAATACTGATGAAATACCACTGGAAATCGGAATGTTGTCATTATTATGAACACAAAATTTAATTCAAAGACATAGCAATGCCGTAAACAGGTAGCCATGCCGTTTTCCGCTATCACAGCTGTGACTAATTTCACGACGAGTGTTGCCGATAGATGCTGGCGGTTGTCTTGATGACAGCCTTGCCCCGCGTCAAGCCGTAACCAGCTGATAAAACTTGCAAATGCGCAGAAAATTCTCATCCCTGGGCTCAGGCCTATGTTAAGGATGCCTGCTGGATGAATCCCTGGTGAGGTGTTCTGGACAAATCTCAGCGAGAGGATGTTTTGGGGATGATCCAGGACAAGCCAGGAGGGTGGGTATTAGCCCAAAAGAGCTGGACAAAGTGGTTGGGGAGAGGGAAGTCTGAGCTTCCCTGTTTGGGCTGCTGCCCCCGTTACCTAACCTAAGATAAGCGGAGGAAAATGGATGGATGGATGACATAATGCAGAGCTCAGTCATGTTAGATATACCTAACTTTGATCAGTGAATGTGAATGTCGGAATTTAATTTCTGCTTTTAATTTAACATTTTTACAGACAAAAAAAGTGCAAGACAAGAAAAGTATAACACACACAGAGTTAATCTTTTCAGGCTCTCTGAACTGAGCTCTTCTGAGCCTACACTGATGGTGGTTTAGACACCAAGGTTTTATGTAACTTCAGATTTTTTCTGTGTTAATCTCATGATGCATTATTTATTTCAAAT
The DNA here is from genome assembly GCF_019802595.1 of Syngnathoides biaculeatus. NCBI lineage: Eukaryota > Metazoa > Chordata > Actinopteri > Syngnathiformes > Syngnathidae > Syngnathoides > Syngnathoides biaculeatus. The sequence goes on along the minus strand of NC_084653.1, from coordinate 5,942,061 downwards.
TTTGCTTGTGTTTTCAAATTCTAGTTTTCTTGACTTTATCAAAAAAAGAATGTCCCTACAAGACAAAAAGGCTTGGAAAGAAGCATCCTCTGTACATAATCTGTTCTTCCTTCACACCCTCTCCTTCACCCTCACCCCTGGGAAGAAGAAGAATTTCCTGAGAGGAGGAGGAATGACTTTTCCACACGGGAGAGACGTGGACGGATGGCGACCTGCTATAACCTCCTACGACCACCGGAGGAGCTGGACTGACATGACAAGTGTGGTCCTGACATGAACCGTTGTCCCTAAATGCAGAGCTGCCACAGGAAGTGCCACATTGGTCATGGCACTGCGAGAGCAGATGTTTGATTCCAAACGCAGGCAACAAACTGCCTTGAATGTCAACCGGTGAGCTTGCAGGAGTCAAAATAAATAAATATGCCACCAAGCTTTATCCCAAATTAAGCCTATAAAAAAGGTATGAGAAGGTGAATTGTATTCCTACCAACAGTGTCCAGGAGTATTTTATTTTTTTCAATTGCAGACAAGGGAGGCTTTTGCTTGTATGAACTCAGTTTTAGAATAGTATTAAAAAAATAGTACAATAAAAAGTGATTTTTTTTTTTTTTTTGAAGAGACTGGCCAGATTAAGTGATATAGCTCTGCAGAACAAACATTGATGTCCACAACATTGTGCAACACTAATCATTGTTGTCACCATCTACATATATCCTAAACTGCATAAAGAACCAATTTACAAGATACAGAAAGACACTTATGGGAACATTTTGGATACAAGTCAGATGAATGCAGCCATCCCGTGAACACCAATAAGATGCTATGTCTTGGGTATGTAGGAAGTCATACCAAAACAACCCAACATAAACCTCAATGTGACAACATATATTTAAAACACAACCATCCTACCCAATTTCTTCAGCTGGGAACAAAAAACAAGATGGGACATTTCCCCTTTCCCATCAGCTTGCAATTAAAGACTTTTTATCCAGGCATATTTGCTGCTGAATGGCTTCCGAAAGTGGTCACTCAACGAGCTAAGCTCCTAATCACGCATTTTAGTGGTACCAATACTGCTGCTAAAAAATAATTAAATCTATGGCGTAAAAAACAGCACCATCAACAATTCTATAGTTTGTGACTATCCATCCAACCATTTTCAGAGCCAACTATCTGCAGAAGGCTCACGTTTTTACCAAAACTAAAATCTGTTGTAGTTAAAAGGTTTAGAGGCCTAGGCCTCTGAGATTTAGTGTGAAAATAGTTGATGATAAAATTAAAATAAGTGACAAATTCTTCATGTTAAATGTTAAGTTGAGGCCCAAGTCTTTTGAAAGTCCTAATGAATGCTCTGACATGAAGAACTATAAACACTAACAATTTTCAAGCAAGCTTCCAATCTTCTGGAATTGTGCTTCAAATAAAGAACTTTGTTGATCACATTGTTAATTATCTACTAGTCAATACTGCCTAAAAAGACGGGCAGCTATTTTTCTTTTTAGTGACTCAGTATGTGGTTGAAAATTCAGGTGCATCTATCAATCTATCTATTTCTATTTATAGGACTAAATGCTCTTTTGCTTTTATTATCACTAAGCTACTGTTTTAATGTTAGTCATTGCGGCAGTACATGTAGAGCTAAGTATTTTTTTAGGTGGTACTGATACTTCAGGTAGAGTGTGCATAGCACAGGTTCTAAGTTTGTTCATAGGAGTGAAAAAAAATCTTTATTTATAAAACGAATAGACACCTGTTGCATACACACCAGTAATGTGCGTGAATACATCCCACCTGTTCTAAACTGCCACGCTCGTGGATGTCTAATCTCATTTGCAATGGGAGGAAAGACCTCAAACTAACAATATATGGCAGCAGCAATCCTTTAAAGAATGCACGGACAGATTACTTCCTTCTCTAACATAATTGCCAAAGGGGTGGAGAAAAGGCATATCTCTGAGACTGACAATGAAGTATTTGTCTGAGAAGTGGAAACAAACGACAAAATACGGTTCGGACCAATTAGGGCAGGGATTACCAACAAACAAAAAAATACATGGGGAATGTTAATTCGGTTGGATCAGGGGGAAAAAAACATTTTGGAAATAGTAAAGGTTTGAAATGAGGGTGTATCACCATACTCTCTCGACATGAATTTCTATTTGGACAGCAAATTGACTCCATTTTCAGCGAATACAGTAGTCAGGGATGCAACACGGTGGATCTATCGATAGTGGACCGTGAAGATACTGTAAATCAGACTTTAAACCAATCTGATTGGCTTGATCAGAACTGGACAACAATTAGCATTTTCCATGATGACCGCTTCGGCTTATTCGGCTTAACATCATAATTTACTGATACGATCAATGACATAATTGATAGCCTCCGTCTCCATTGCATAGAGTACAGGATATTACAATCCAAAAGCTTCTTTATTTTTTATTTTTAGCTTTGTCAGATGTCGTTTGATATTGTACTATAAGTATCTGACCACCAATAAAGTTATTAAAAAGAAAACGCTGGTGTGGGACAGACAACAAATCTGAGACAGACAACATCTTCCGCCTTCTGTCACATGGAACACCAGACACCTTCTGCCAACTGTTCCACCCCGCTTGGACCCGTTTCTTCACTTCCTTACCACACTCTCAATTGCTCTCTATTGTTGACCCCAAATATTTGAAGTCATCCACCCTCGCTATCTCTTCTTCCTGTGGAGCTTCACTCCTCCTCCACCCCTCACATTCATGCACACATTCTCTTTTACTTTGGCTAATCTTCAATCCTCTCCTTTCCAGTGCATGCCTCCATCTTTCTAATTGTTCCTCCGCCTGCTCCCTGCTTTCACTGTAGATCACAATATCTGCGAACATCATAGTCCAAGGGGATTCCATTTTAACCTCATCTGTAAACCAATCCATTACTACCACAAACAGGAAGGGGCTCAGCGCTGATACCTGATGCAGTCCCACCTCCACTTTAAATTCTTCTGACATACCAACGGCACACCTCACCGCTGTTCTTCTGCCCTCATACATGTCCTGTACGATTCTAACATATTTCTCCACCACACCAGACTTCCGCATGCAGTACCACAGTTCCTCTCTTGGTACTCTATCATAGGGTTTCTCTGGGTCTACAAAGACACGGTGTAGCTCCTGACCTTCTCTGTACTTTTCCACAAACATCCTCAAGGCAAATAATGCATCTGTGGTACTCTTTCTAGCCATGAAACCATACTGTTACTCGCAGATACTTCTGTCCTGAGTGTAGCCTCCACTACTCTTTCCCATAACTTTATTGTGTGGGTGTGAATGTCAGACTACTGCAATAAATTATAAGTAGTCCGATAGCACTGTGTCCTATCTTTTCCGATCACTGGGCTTCACATCATCACCTCAACCGCGACCTCATCCACTTGTTACCATTCAATAACAACAGTGGCTTGTGCTGAATGTACTCTTGAGAACAAAATGAGGGGAAAAAACGTGTTCTGGTGGTCATCAGCGCTTACCAGAGGACTGTTATTCAAGGATTGCTTCAGGTATGATCACGTACTGTACGTAACCTAGAAAGCTAGTGCTACCATTAATGGTTTTACGTAAACATGTCAGCTTTCTGTCGCATCATGCTCTAAAGTTTTAGTGTGTGAAGTACTTTAATTGCAATAAAGTATTTGCACCAAATTAGCACCCATTACCGTATTTCTGTTATGATGTAAGGTTAGTATGACCTGACTGAAACCCTAAACTATGTGAGTGGACAATCATTGAACGCACTCTAAATGTGATAACTATTTTATCTTTCATCTAAAATGCAAGAGAATACTTTGAAGATCTTCAGTACCCAGTACATACAGTCACTGAATAAGTCATTTAAAAAGACATTGTTCAATCTTGTGACCAGATCAGTGATCCTGTTTTTAAAACATGCTGATCAGCGACTACCTCCAAAAATCCTGATTGTGTGAAACCCATCTGTGAACTCATCGGTTACAGGTCATAGTTTTCACAGTAGGGAATCCCAGTTTGATTGACTATTAAGGTCTAATTTGAGATGAATAACCACCCCATTTAAAATGGATAATTTCCAGAAATTAGTCAGTTTCTCCCAAGACCCTAGAGCAAAGCCCCACCAGTCCAGTAACGTCACTACTTAATTGTCATTAACCACATTTTTGAGATGCCCACTGCCTCAAGAGAAGCAGGCAGGCTTCAACCCACAGTGGTTGAAGCAGCCTTGGACTTAGAAAAGTAGGGCAGCGGGGATTTTTATACTCCAGTTAACTCTTGACACTACTGGGACTGGGTTCTGCCCCACTTTGCCGCAGCATGGGGATTCCTGTCTGGCCAAATTATTACACATCACCTCCGATGGACTCATTTGGAAAAGTGCTCGCCCAGTGTGAGCAACTCTATAGCATGAGATGGGAGACATTGCTAATATTTTTAAACTCCGTTGTCAGTTAACCAAAACTGCAGTTGTGCACCACTGCAAAGTACAAAATCCATCAATTTTCTGAACCGCTTATCCTCATGAGGGTCGCAAGAGTGCTCACTACATATCCATTTTTGCTTAGTTATCAAATATTTTGTGTCCGAGACTGAGACTTCGACTTCCACATTGGCGCAATTTTATTTAAGTTTCGTTTACCAATCAAACGACAAAAGAAAGTCAGATGACCTCACACAACAACGCCTATTGGGTTTCCAGGGCGTGGGTATTAAAACTAGATAAGGCAACCTGGCTGATGGTCATGTCCACACGTGGCGCCCATGTTGAAAAGGTCATCGTTACCAGGAAGGCAACGGTGTGCTGCTATTGTGTACGTTTCAAGGAATACAAAAAACAGGTTTCATGTTTTGTAGTATTTGTCAGGCACTGCCTGCCCAAATGTGGATAGTTCAGCCCACTTAGTTTGACAAAACATGCTGCATTAAATTGCAGATGTGTAGTTTTGTCTGTCTACACGAGCATGTGACCAATTATATCAGAATTTATTAGAACTCTTACTCAAGTAATTTTTAAGGAGTACTTTTTACTTTTACATGAGTCAAGTAATAGCACTATTAATTAAGTACAATATTTGGCTACTCTATCCACCTCTGGAGCAGACATTCTGTGATCGCACATCCCAAAAACAGGCAACATTAGATGAACACTCTAAATTGCCCCTAGGTGTGATTGTGAATGTAGCTGTTTGTCTCCATGTGCCCTGCGATTGGCTGGCAACCAATTCAGGGTATACCCCACCTCCTGCCCGTTGACAGCTGAGATAGGCTCCGGCACTCCCCGCGACCCTCATGAGGATAATCGGCTAAGAAAATGGATGAATGGATGGATGATTATGATTCTGTTACTGGTTTGTCACGTCAAAAAGCAACCATGTCTTTTCAAAGTAAAAGCAGATGTTTGAAAATTGCTACTACAAATGTCTTATTTTATTCAAACAATGATAATCGGTCTGCCTTAGTGAAGAACTACAGAAAGAAAGAAAGAAAGAAAGAAAGAAAGAAAGAAAGAAAGAAAGAAAAAGACTCTCTGGGACAACTACCCCAACTGATAGAAATGTCACAATAGCTCACAGAGACCTCTCAGAATTCAGGTGGGAATAAGTGGGTATTTTTAACTGAAACTTAACAGTCAATTGGAAAGGTGTTTCCCAATGTCTAACAAAATGAGATGATTCAGGAGAAAAATATTAAATGAAAAGAAATCCCACCATTTTCCTAGCCCAGCTAACTTCATGCAAAAGGCGGACTACAGTTTTACCCTTTTCCTCGAATTTGAAGATGGTATTTCAGTCACTAACATTTGAAAATTGTACGGGTGTGGTCAGTCATGCCTGCAGATATAAAGTTACGGGTGTAGTCCGCCAGTCAAGCCCGCAGATAAAGTTGCGGGTGTGTGTTCTGTTTGTAATTATGAGTATAGCCCTTTAAGAGCGGAAGGGGGCAGTGTCAGGCTGTGGTTCACTGTGCTGGATTGGTTTTCATGTGTGCTGAGAGTGTGCGACAAGGGCGCAGTTTAAAGGGAACATTGGTCAAGACGACACAAAATAAGCGACATCTTTCTATATCTATGCATTTCTACTCGTAACAAGTTCTACACCCGTCATTTTTCATGCTCAACTGTGCAGATTTGCAAGTGTGATGGCCTGCGGGCGCCATTGCTTCCGACAAATCACAGTGACTGGTATTTTTTTGACCATATTTTCTATAACAAATAAACAATAACAAAAAGGCAATCTTTCCAACACTATAAAACCAATTTGTCTGGAACCCAACATCCAATTTAAAACATTCTTGGTCCTTTCAACTGAGCTCAAAATGGCCTTTCCATCCATAATAAGCATTTTGACAAACATAAAAATAAGTCAAATAATCATGTGGTAGATATGAATGAGATTAAAACAATGCAATCAGACCAACAGCTGAGACGGATGTAGTGGATGAAGCTAATTACACCAATAATCACCTCAAACACATTGATACTTATTTAGATGGATGCAGTGACTGTATTATGATGTCGTCACAGAAACAAAATTAATTAATCAAAGCGCAGCATAAAATACTGTAGGTGTGATGTCATCTTACTGGATACCTGTGTTAGTTTCCATCAAATGATTACATGATTATTTTGTTGCTTTTCAGTTTACAGCTACATGAAGTATCTACAAGGTACTGACATGTACTAGACATCTCTACGCAAGCCTAATGTTTTTACAAGTGTATGTGAGTCGTAATAATTATTTTTTGGAGGGGTGGGGTAAGGAAAAGCCTAAGCCAAGGAAGCAACCGTACATATTTGGTAGGGATCCAAGAAATTCCTCTCACACTTATCATTGCAAGATAAGGCCTTTTCCCAACACGTTCCCCCGATTTCTTAGTGAATAACGCATAAATCTTCATGTTAAAATCCTGACGACAATGAGGGGTGTGCAGACTAAAACTGATTTGACCCATCTTTGGTCTCCATAGCTCTACCCTTTACCCAAATACACTGGCCCCTGACTGCTAATTTTGACGTGACACTGAGAGTCTGTATCTCTTGCAAGCCATTCCAATGACAGCTGTTCGGGGATCGAAGGGCGTCGTTGGGGGAGTTCACTCCCATGTGTGCGTCAAGTCTCACCCGTGCCACGCCTTGCTCGTTGTCCGTCCCTGCACGCCTGGCTGGCCCAACAAGGCTCAAACAGAGAAACTGAAAGAGGTCGGCTGGAGAGGCACTCTCAGCCAGTTGCGGTTCCCTCGCGAGCCTGGTGTGCGTGTAACCCAAGGCCTTGCGGCGTTTTGGGAAACGGTGCCTGGTATAACAGCGTGCAAGGGCAAGAATCGACGTGTATGTTAACGTTGAAATAAATGGGAAAGAAGGGAGGTCTTCTCTATCACCTCCATCGCCTCACGTAGTCTTTACCCGTTTTTACATGCAGAACGTGTACACAGAGGACGTTGCGGTGTATGACATCCAGCTACTAATAGGATTAATTAACTTTTAATTTTCCTTCTTTTAACCGACAAATTGGATTTAAAGGAATAACGTCCATTATGACGCAGCGTTAAGAGCGCTGGGGGATTTTATTTATATTATTATTTTTTTTCATTTTTAAAGGAGGGAACAACAACCAAAGACTGGCACAGATGCGGTAAGGTGAGGTGAGCGAGGATTCGGGTGTACTTACCGCACAGATTTAGGAACCCAAAGTCTAAACCTCAAAGCAAGAGGGTGGGGGGTGAGCCCTGAGAACTCCCGCAGGAAAAGGGCCGAGGCTTTTGCCGGTTTAGTTCCCGGTTTTGGCGGACTCCTCTTCCACAAACGGAGCCCGTTGTCCCTCGTAACTGTCTGCCACAGTGACGAGTCTCACTAGAGCCCGGAACGCCGCTGACGCTGCTGGCAAGATAGCGGTTAAGCTAGCTGAAACTACCTCCGGCAAATCTTTTTCAGAGTAAAAATGTTTGGTGAGGAACGCCACAAAGGGATTCATGGGTTCAAGAGGCTATGAAACGATATTGCGAATCCAACAAACGCCGAAACTTGTGAAACCGTTTGGAATCACTTTATCTTGCATTTCATCCGGTTGCCTGACTTGTAAATGCGAATTTGACGTATGATCTTCACCAAATTGATTAAAAGGACGCACGCCATTCTTCATCAGAAACGAGTTGTAGTCCATATACAGTACAGTACTATACAGTATACCCGCTCATGGTGTACCACTCTACTAGCAGAGAATTTTATTTTGAAGATTAAATAACTCAATCCCGATGTTCTGACCGCGATTTTCACGGAGCCATGTCTCAACACCGGATCCCTAAAAAAATTATAACTATACCAATGAACGTGAATCCACTGTTCAGCGCGTTCACGGGGCCCCCGTTTCCTGACCTGCCCAACACCGCAATATGGAATTCTATTTTATTTTATTCTATTACATTCTTACCTTTACCGAAATCCCAACATCCCTGTCGCTGACTACTATAACCACAACACCCAGTGCAGTTTCTTTGGGGGTTTGTTTTTTTTTCGGTTCTTTTCATATTAAAGCCTGATCTCTAGTGGTTTAATGTGGTAAGTGCAGTTGCTGGACTGCTGCGGCTCCTCGAGAAACAAACATAAAGGGCATAAAGTCCCTTCCAAAAAGTATACAAACGGCAAGTTAAATTCCATCCATCCATTTTTCTGCGTCGCTTATCCTCATAAGGGTCGCGGAAGCGCTGAAGCCTATCCCAGCTTTCATTGGGTAGGAGGTGGAGTACACACAGAACTGGTTGCCAGCGAATCGCAGTGCACATAGAGACAGACAACAGTCACACTCACAAACACACTTAAGGGCAATTTAGAATGTTCAGTTAATGTATGTTTTGGGGATGTGGGAGGAAACCGGAGTACCCGGCCGGACAAAACTCATGTAGGCACAGGGAGAAAATACAAACTCCACACAGGCGGGCCAGGGATTTGAACCCCTGTCCTCAGAATTGTGGTATCAACGCTTGTTCCACTGTGGTGTTTGTCACTTCCTTTATTTATTCTTCTTGTTCTTCTTCTTCTTTTTCTTTCTGCTTGTCCCGTGAGGGGTTGCCACAGTGTGTCATCTTTTTCCATCTAAGCCCTTTTCCTGCATCCTCCTCTCTAACGTGCACTGTCCTCATGTCCTCCCTCACAACATCCATCAACCTTTTCTTTGGTCTTTCTCTCGCTCTTTTGCCTGGCAGCGCCATCCTCAGCACCCTTCTACCAATATACTCACTCTCTTGTTTCTGAACATGACCAAAGCATCTCGGTCTGCTCTCTCCAACCTTGTCTCCAAAACATCCAACTTTGGCTGTCCCTCTAATGAGCTAATTTCAAATCCTATCCAACCTGTTCATTCCAAGCGAGAACCTCATCATCTTCATTTCTGATATCTCAAGTTCTGGTTCCTGTTGTTTCTTCAGTGCCACCTTCTCTAATCCGTACATCATGGCCGGACTCACCATTGTTTTATAAACTTTGCCTTTCATCCAAGCAGAGACTCTTCTGTCGCATAGAACACCAGACACCTTCCGCCAACTGTTCCACCCCGCTTGGACTCGTTTCTTCACTTCTTTACCACACTCTCCATTGCTCTGGACTGTTGACCCTAAGTATTTGAAGTCATCCACCCTCGCTGTCTCTTCTCTCTGGAGCTTCACACCTCCTCCTCCACCCCTCACATTCATGCACACATGTTCTGTTTTACTTCGGCTAATCTTCATTCCTCTCATTTCCAGTGCGTGCCTCCATCTTTCTAATTGTTCCTCCGCCTGTTCCCTGCTTTCACTGCAGATCACAATATCATCTGCAAACATCATGGTCCAGGGGGATTCCAGTATAACCTCATCTGTCAGCCCATCTATTAGTACCGCAAACAGGAAGGGGCTCAGCGCGGATCCCTGATGCAGTCCCACCTCCACCTTAAATTCTTCTGACACACCAATGGCACACCTCACCGTTGTTCTGCTGCCCTCATACATGTCCTATACTATTGTAACATATTTCTCTGCCACACCAGACTTACGCATGCAGTACCACAGTTCCTCTCTTAGTACCGTATCATCGGCTTTCTCTAGGTCTACAAAGACACAATGTAGCTCCTTCTGACCTCTGTACTTTTCCACGAGCATCCTCAAGGCAAACAATGCATCAGTGGTACGCTTTCTCAGCATGAAACCATACTGTTGCTCACAGATACTTATTTCTGTCCTGAGTCTAGCCTCCACTACTCTTTCCCATAACTTCATTGTGTGGCTCATCATCTTTATTCCGCTATAGTTTCCACAGCTCTGAACATCGCATTTGTTCTTAAAAATGGGGACTAGCACACTTTTTTTGCCATTCTTCTGGCATCTTCTCTCCTCCTAGTATTCAATAAAATAGGTTCGTCAAAAACTCCACAGCCACCTCACCAAATTGCTTCCATACCTCCACTGGTGTGTCATCAGGACCAACTCTTTCCATTTTCCATTCTGTTCAGTGCCTTTCTAACTTCCCCCTGACTAATTATTGCCACTTCTTGGTCATTCACGCTGCTAATCACATTATACACAATACCCTCAATTTCAAATTTCAGCCTCATCACTCGATCTGATACTCTTTCACTTCCAAGACATTCTTAGCCAGCTCTTCCTTTAAAATAACCCCTACTCCATTTCTCTTCCCATCTATTCCATGGTAAAATAATTTAAACCCTGCTCCTAACCTTCTAGCCTTACTCCCTTTCCACTTGCTCTCTTGGATGCACAATACATCAACCTTTCTCCTAATCATCATGTCAACTAACTCCTGAGCTTTTCCTGTCATAGTCCCAACATTCAAAGTCCCTACACACAGTTGTAGGGACTGTGCATGCCTCTTCTTCTTCTGCCGACTAAATCGCTTTCCTCCTCTTCTTTGTCTTCGACCTACATTACCTGAATTTCTACCTACGCCTTAAAAATTAACATTGCCAGGGTTGGGCGTAGTTAGCCCGGGCCACGACCTATCAGTTATGGAAGTCATTTGATGAATGCTCATATATGTTTGACACAGTTTTATGCCGGATGCCCTTCCTGCCACAACCCTCTGCATTTATTCGGGCTTGGGACTGGCCTACAGGGCACACTGTCATGCCTCTAGAGGGACACGCAGGGCCCCGCTGGTTGTCCTCCTGGGCGTCTCTTCGTCCTACCATCTCTGCGGGGGGACGTCGTCAACTGGGCCCACACGAATTGGATGGTCTCCCACCCGGGCATAGCGAAGATGTGCTCGGTGATCAATCAGCGGTTCTGGTGGCCCAACCTGGCTGGGGACGTAAGGGAGTTCGTCAACGCCTACCCGGTGTGTGCGGCCAACAAAACGTCCCGCCTGCACCCTTTTGGAGAGCTGCATCCTCTGTCCATTCCTTCTCGCCCATGGTCACATATTGCGGTGGATTTTGTCACTGGCTTGCCTCCCTCCCAGGGGAACACAGTGGTCCTCTCTATTGTTGACAGATTCTCCAAGATGGTCAACTTTGTGCCGGTCCCGAAGATCCTGTCTGCCAAGCAGACGGCCCAGTTGCTGCTGGACAAGGTCACCCGATACCACGGGCTTCCGGTGGACATCGTTTCGGACAGAGGACCGCAGTTCATCTCGCGTTTCTGGAAGGAGTTTTGCACCCTCATCTGCGCCTCGGCAAGTCTGATATCAGGCCATCACCCAGAGTCCAATGGCCAGACAGAAGATGTGCTCGGTGATCAATCAGCGGTTCTGGTGGCCCAACCTGGCTGGGGACGTAAGGGAGTTCGTCAACGCCTACCCGGTGTGTGCGGCCAACAAATCGTCTCGCCTGCACCCTTTTGGAGAGCTGCATCCTCTGTCCATTCCTTCTTGCCCGTGGTCACATATTGCGGTGGATTTTGTCACTGGCTTGCCTCCCTCCCAGGGGAACACAGTGGTCCTCTCTATTGTTGACAGATTCTCCAAGATGGTCCACTTCGTGCCGGTCCCGAAGATCCTGTCTGCCAAGCAGACGGCCCAGTTGCTGCTGGACGAGGTCACCCACTCCCACAGGCTTCCAGTGGACATCGTTTCGGACAGAGGACCGCAGTTCAGCTCGTGTTTCTGGAAGGAGTTTTGCACCCTCATCTGCGCTTCGGCAAGTCTGATATCAGGCCATCACCCAGAGTCCAATGGCCAGACAGAGAGGGTCAACCAAGATCTGGAGACCGGCTTTCGCTGTTTGGCATCCCGGGACCATAGCACGTGGAGCCAGCACCTTCGATGGGTAGAATATGCACACAACTCACTACCCTCCACCTCCAAAGGTATGGCTCCGTTCCACGTTGTGCATGGCAACCCCCCCTCTCTGTTCCCTTCGGTGGCCACGGACTCCGTGGTGCCGTCGGCCCTGGCAGTGGTACGTCGCTGTAAGCGGACCTGGGAGGCATCACGCAGGAATCTGCTGCGCATGGACAGCTCCTACAAGTCCACAGCGGACCGCAAGAGGAGAGGTGCGCCGATGCTCAAGGTGGGACAGTGAGTGTGCCTGTCCACCAAGGACCTTCCGCTGCAAACTGTGTCACCCAAGCTGGCCCCAGGTTCATTGGTCCGTTCCCCGTCAGTAAAATCATCAACCCTGTCGACGTATCCCTGAAGCTCCCTAGGTCGATCAGGGTCGATCCTACTTTCCACGTAAGCAGGCTCTGTGCGACCCGTCTGTCGCCACTGGTTCCTCCGTTCAAGCCCCCCTCCCTTTGCATGGTGGACGGCGGGCCGGTGTATTCTGTGCGCCGGCTGCTGTCTTCACGTCGCGGGGGCAGGGGGGTCCAGTACTTGGTAGACTAGGAGGGGTACGGTCCGGAGGAATGCTCCTGGATCCCCTCTCGCTTCATTGTGGACCCCTCCCTCATCAGGGACTCCCACACGGCCCATCCTGATGCTCCTGGGCCACCGCGAGCAAGCCGTTGGGGGGTGGGGTACTGTCTTGTCCCTGCCGTCCAGTCCTAGCTGGGCGTGGCCAGCTAATTGGAGGCGCACACCTGAGCCTCATACAGTCTGATTAACTCTGTTATATATAGGACCCTGGAGACGACTGGTCCTTTGCCAGATCGTTGCCTCTCATGCCTTGTTCCCGCACTTCCGAGCTCCTGACTCCGACCTCCCGTGTTCCGACCTGTGCCTGTCTACCGACCTTCCCCGTAAGTCTGCCGTCTCTGATCCTGCTGCTTGTTTGGACTGACTCGTTGATCTCTGATACTGGAACGAATAAAGGCATATACCGCACCGCTTCTCTTTTACCTGAGTCGTGCTTTTGGGTCCGTCCTCGAGCCTCGTTCGTGACACGCACAGGAATTGTGCACCCCTTCAGGTAGCAGATAGACAAAAACAAGCAATCAAATAAACAAAGTCAGCACATAAGATACACAATTCACAAACTACCTAGTCTATGTTAAAGTTGAAGTCAGATAAAAGCAATCAAATATACAAAGTCAATGCATAAGATGCACAATTTACATAGTACTTAATCTGTTAAAGTTTAAGTCAGGTAAAAGCTATCAAATAAACACAGTCACCACATAAGGTGCACAAATCAAATACTACCTTTGTGAAAATATAATGTATATGATGATTCAAAGGATATGCGGACGTAAAGGATGAGGTGAATTTGTTTGCCCGCTAGGCTAAACTTGGGCCGAGCAGCTTCTACATGAACGATCCGGCTCGTATTTGGGTACTAACATAAGATTTGTTACATTTCCTATCAGTCCTCACGTCCCTCGTTGCACCCATTGTTTAGGTCGTACACGTTCGATGCTTCTTCAACAGCACTGTCTGATCGCAAACGCTACTCGTTGATAGCCAGCTAAGCTAAGGTGGTTTGGGCCTATAGGCACGTTTAAGTTGATATACGTAAGTAAGTACACACTATCCTCGTTGTAAATGAAACAGGTTTTGTAGGTCGTGTAAGTACCCACTATTTAATGTTTACCTCCTCAGAAAATATTTGATTACATACGTTGCTTGATTTTCCCGAGCTAGGCTCGGCTAGGCTAGTTCCGAGCAGCTTCAACACGAATGCAAATGGCTCCAATTTGAGTACTAAGATTATACAGATGATGATTTTAGTCCACTGAAGTCATCACCAGAGGCATCCCATGTCGAGTACTCAAAACATTCGGTCCAAATTCAGCAGGATTTAGTTATCGAACGGTCGCACAGGTTAGAGCCTCTTCGATTTGTTGTCACCAGTTTGGAAACCGGAAGCCAACTTATTAATTAATTTATTATTATTATTATTTATTATTATTTTGTGTACTGAAACCATTTGGGTTTCAGACCCAATTATGAATATGACACAAAGTTTCAGAATTCCAGTTTTTATTTCATGGTATTTACAGCTTGATATGTTCGTCAGGACTTACCTCTTTTTGTTTGAAGCCACCCTCTTTTCAAGTGAGCAAAGGTATTGAAACATGCATTTATTTTTTGTACCTCACCAGAGTCGCGGGTGTGCCAGAGGCTATCCTAGTTATAGGCCAGGAAGTGAGTTACACCCTGAAGCGGCATCTTCAGTAGATCAGTTTTCACGGTTTGAAAACTGATAAAGGTCAAGATCGGCGGGAAGATAGCCCTTGATGTGTTGAAGAAGAATCTGTCAAAACACTTGGTGATAACCACCTGGCAGCAATCATTCATATTGGTAGTGGGAAACGTCTTTGTTCCCAAGATGATTATGGCAGATTTCAGACATTACGGGATGACTGCCTGGGCCAGGCAAAGGTTGAAAATCCTGGTAAAGATTGAGGTGAGCTGGGAGACACACGCTCTGAGTACCTTTCCAGGAATTCCAATAGGGTTGGAAGCCTTTTTTTAGGGTTCACTGTTAGGAGCACCTGCCTAATGTCATGCTTACAGAGAATGAAGGTGGTGGTGCAGGAGCTGGGTGGGATGGAGGCGGAGCAGAGGCTGATGGGTCCTGTTGTTGTGTTATTTCAATGCAGGCAAATAACCTGTTTAGGTCCTCTGTCAGTGTTGCATTCAAGCTCTCTGGTGTTGTCGCAAAAGCCTCTCTAATTCCCAATGTTGTTAATCCCCTGCCACACCTCTCATATATTGTTGCTGGACAGGTGGGAGTCCATTTTTATTTTACAATTCACTTTTGCTTTTTTAAAAACTTTTTTTCATATCGGATAAGTAGACCTGTAGTGGTTGTTGTCACCTAATCTGTAGGGAGCATCTCGGGTTCTGAGGAGTGTACAGACCAAGGTCGTAATGCAGGGTTTCTCATTGGGAAAAATCTTTTTTTTTTTTTTTTTTGTCCACAGTTACAATACTGATGCAAAACATAATGTAGTACAGGGTTATAACAGTAAATGATTCTAGATTCTCATATCCAAACAAATCCCAGTCTGTGTGTGTGAAACAGTCCTGCAATTTGGAGAGAGGATTATCAAACCAGGTAGTGACAGTCTTGAAGGTGGACTTGTCCCTGGGTTTGAGGTGGGTATAGGTTTGGGAGAGCAAGAGGGAAAGGTAGTGTAATTGGCCGAGTTAGAGGAGTGGTATGCCTCTGTATGCGTGCTCGATGTTAGTGTAGACATTATCAAAAGTATTCCCCCCTCTGGTGGAACATCTAGCATGTTGCTGGAATGTGGGGTGTGGGGTCTTCAGATTGGCGCTACTATCTGGACACCATCAGGGGGAGCCTGATGGTGTTTGTGTATAATGTCATGCAGGAGGGAGATCGCCTCGTTTACATTAGCTCTGAGTGGAATATACACAGCTCTTATGAACACTACTGTTAGTTCTATTGGAAGAAAAAAAACATTCACGTTAAGGACATGTACTTGAAATGAGGAGAGCAATGCCTGTCCACAATAGTTCCATTGTTGTACCAGTTGTTACCAACATACATGCAGAGTCCCCCACTCCCGCTCTTGCTGGTGACCTTAGTCATGTCACAGCGTAGCAATGTGCGGACTGCTGGCTGCATGCTAGTATTGGGTATGTCCGGATGAAACCAGGTTTCGGTGATAATCAGTACAAACCAGTCATGAACATAACAATTACCAGCAAATTGTAATTCCAAGTCTTAATTTTTATGCACTACGAATCTGGCATTGGAAAGACACAGGCTCGGTAGAGGTGGCTTGTGTTGTTGTCTCCTTAGCCTTAGCATACCACCGGACAGCCCCGGTTCTGCTTCTTCTTCTGTCTCTGTCTCCACCGCCACCATGGCCAGCAATCCAAGGAAAGCCCGGTGATCTTGTAATGTCAACCAGGATGTTATGCATGTGGTGAAAGACACTTGCCACCGGTGTCTGATGTTGATCACTAATCTCAATAAGACTCTGACAGGTATAGTGAATGTTTGCCAAAAAAAAAAATTAAAAAAGAAGTACCATTATACCCATAAGAGACACTGAAAGGGAGAGCCGTAAGCCACTGCAAAATTGTGTGCTGCCATGTTTTATGATGTAGAACGTCACCTCCCTGCCAAGGAAAGAGCCTGAGCTGGTGTGTGAGGTTGAGAAGTTCCAACTAGATATAATCGAACTTGCCTCTACTCACGGCTTGAGCTCTGGTACTAGTCCTCTTGACATGGCTCGGAGTCTGTCCCACGCTGGAGTTGCCCACGGTGAGAGACACCGAGGAGGTGTGGGTATACTTATTGCCCCCTGGCACTTGTATGTTGCCATTCACGCTGGTGGACGAGAGGGTAGCTTTACACCACCTTCAGGTGTGTGTGTGTGTGTGTGTGTGTGTGTGTTGCTGTTTGTGCCTTTGCACCAAATGGCAGTTCAGCATGCGCCCCCCCCCCCCCCCACACTTTTTGGAGTCCTTAGAGGGGGTGCTAGACAACGCTCCTGCTGGGGACTCCATTGTTTGGCTGGAGGACTTCAGTGCTCATATGGGCAATGAGAGTGAGACCTGGAAGGGCGTGATTGGGAGGAATCATCCGATCAGAACCCAAATGGTGTTCTGTTTTTGGACTTCTGTGCTCATTACAGATTGCCCATAACAAACACCATAATCAAGCATAAGGTTGTCCACACGTGCACTTGGCACCAGGACACCCTAGGTCAGAGTTCTATGATCGACTTTGTGGTCGTGCCATCGGACTTGCAGCCACATGTCTTGGACACCTGGGTGAAGAGAGGGGTGGACCTCTGTACTGATCACCACCTAGTGGTGAGTTGGCTTAAATGTGTGAAGATGCCAGTCCGATGTGGCAAGCTCAAATATATAGGGGGCCTGCTGGGAACGTCTGGCAGAATCCCCTTTCAGAAGGACTTTTAACTCCCTTCCTCCGACAGAACTACTAATTTTCAAGAGAGGTGAGGGACATTGAGTCGTGGCTGTATGATGGTCGGAACTATTCCTTATAAAAGTCGTGCAAGATGTAAAATCTTCTTTCTTTAGAACAGGTACGAGATAAGTGTGTCAACGTCCCACATTGTGTAAAACTTGTACAGAGTCCCTTCACCTGTTCGCGGTTCCCATAATAGACCAGTGTGATGACAGTGCAATGACAGTCAGTCCATCTATCCATCCATCCATCCATTATCTGATCTGCTTCTTTTCACAAGGGGAGCGGGAGCGCTGGGGCCAATCCCAGCAATCTTCGGGCAGGATGCAGGATATACCCTGAACTGGTTGCTAGCCAATCGTAGGGCACACAGAGACAAACAACCAGTTGCACTCACAATCACACCTAAGGGCAATTTAGAGTGTTCAATTATTGTATGCCTTTGGGATGTGGGAGGAAACCGGAGTGCCTGGAGAAAACCCACACTAATATACAAATATCACTCTCTCTCTCTTTCTCTCTCTCTCTTTCTCTCTTTCTCTCTCTCTCTCTCTCTCTCTCTATACTTGTGAAAGTATTCGGCCCCCTTGAACATTTCAAACTTTCACGACTTTTCTGGCTTCAAACATAGTTATTAAAATTAAAATTACATTTTGTTGTCAAGAATCAACAACAAGTGCGACTCAATTTGAAATTTATTGGATATTTGATACTTTTTTAACAATTAAAAAAAAATGAAAAGTGGAGCGTGCAATATTATTCATCCCCTTTACTTTCAGTGCAGCAAACTCCTACTAGAAGTTCAGTGAGGCTCTCTGAATGATCCAATGTTGACTGATGATGATAAATAGAATGCACCTGTGTGTAATCAAGTCTCCGTATAAATCCACCTGCTCTGTGATAGTCCCAGGGTTCTGTTTAAAGTGCAGAGAGCATCATGAAGACCAAGGAATACACCAGGCAGGTCCGAGATACTGTTGTGGGGAAGTTTAAAGCCAGATTTGGATACAAAAAGATTTCCCAAGCCTTAAACATCTCAAGGAGCACTGTGCAAGCAATCATTTTGAAATGGAAGGAGTATCAGACCACTGCGAATCTACCAAGACCCGGCCCTCCCTCTATACCTTCACCTCGAACAAGGAGAAGACTGATCAGAGATGCAGCCAAGCGGCCCATGATCACTCTGGTAGAACTGCAGAGATCCACAGCCGGGTTGGGAAAGTCTGTCCATAGGACAACAATCATTTGTACACTGAATCAATTTGGCCTTTATGGAAGAGTGGAAAGAAAAAAAGCCAGATATCCATAAAAAGTCTTGTTTAAAGTTTGCCAAATGCCACCTGGGAGACACACCAAAAGGTCTGCTGATCAGATGAAAACCAAAATTGAACTTTTTGGCCACAATGCAAAACGATGTTTGGCTTAAAAGCAACACATCTCATCGCTCTGAACACACCACCCCCACTGTCAAACATAGTGGTGGCAGCCTCATGGTTTGGGCCTGCTTTTCTTCACCAGGGACAGGGATGATGGTTAAAATTGAAGATGAATGGACCCAAATACAGGACCATTCTGGAAGAAAACCTATTGGAGTCTGCAAAAAAACTGAGACTGGGACAGAGATTTAGCTTCCAACAGGACAATGATCCAAAACATAAAGCCAAATCTACAATGGAATGGTTCACAAATAAACATATCCAGGTGTTAGAATGGCCAAGTCAAAGTCCAGACCTGAATCGAATCGAGAATCTGTGGGCAGAGCTGAAGGCTGGTGTTCACAAATGCTCTCCATCCAACCTCACTGAGGTCGAGCTGTTTTGCTAGGAAGAATGGGCAAGAATATCAGTCTCTTGATGTGCAAAACTGATAGAGACATACCCCAAGTGACTTGTAGCTGTAATTGCAGCAAAAGGTGCCGCTACAAAGTATGAATGCAAGGGGGCTGAATAATATTGCATGCACCACTTTTCAGGTTTTTATTTGTTAAAAAGATTAAAATATCCAATAAATTTCATTCCACTTTATGAGTGTGTCCCACTTGTTGTTGAATTTACCAGCTGATCCACCGTCCCGCTATATATATATACAGCGTCATGTTGGAACAATTGGTTGTAGAATCTGTCTGGCCCCAACTTTTCTGAGGACTAGGGTTCAAATCCCAGCCCTGCCTGTGTGGAGTTTGCATGTTCGCCCCGTGCATTTATGTCATGGGCTTAGTGTTTACATTTGCAAATATTTGTTTTCCCCAGGCAAAGAACATGATAATAAAACCTAATGTTTTTACTTCAATTACGTCACTAGTGTTAATACTATAATAATCAGGAATAACGTAAATAGCTATCAGGTTATAGGTTTCCATCCATCCATCCATCCATCCATCCATCCATCCATCCATCCATCCATCCATCCATCCATCCATCCATCAATTTTCTTCTGCTTATCGTGAGTTGGGTCGCAGAGGAAGAGCTTGAGCAGGAAAGCCCAGACTCCCCTCTCCTCAGCCTCTTTGGCCAGGTCCTCTGGGGGATCCCAGGCCAACCGGGAGACATAGTGTCTCTGGCGTGTCTTGAGTCATCCCCACCGCTTTCTTCCCGTGAGACATGCAGAGGACACCTTACCAGAGAGTCTTCCAGGAGGCATCCTAACCAGTTGCCCAAGCCACCTCATCTGGCACCTCTCAAGGGTGAGGATCAGGAGTTCGAGCTTCTCCCCAATGACTGAGCTTCAAACTGTAAGACGTGGTGCACACTGTCCGATGAGGCTGAACCCAATTGTAGCTACATAAATTATAGCTAAGGTATGCCATACTGCGAGGGGAGCCTTGGCGGGACACTTGGCATGAGCCCTGGGGGGCATTTTTGACTGTCCACAAAGCACATGCCAATGGGTTGTGTAAACCCCCATGCATTCATGAGAACTCCGGTGAGGGTGAAAAGCTGGTTCACTGTTCCATGCCAGGCTGAAAATCACACGGGTCCTTTTGAATCTGAGATATGACTTCCCGACAGACCCTCTCCAGAACACCCTGAATAGACCTTATCAGGAAGGCCAAGGATTGTGATCCCCTTGTTGTTGGAACACATCTTCCAGTCCTCCTTCTGAAAAAGGTTAAGGACTTGTATTATGTTAATTTCCAGTTATCATGTTATATGGGCCTATTACATCTGAGAAGGAAAACCTTATTATATTATGGGCGGTTATGGGCTTCTGAAGTTCCTCATTCTACACCAGTGGTTTCTATCTGTTTTGAGGACATTCCAAATGGTTGGATTAGTTTCAGCCAGCCATTGAACAGTACTCTAGGTTTCCTTTTGGTTACACCTTTAACTACCGTAGTACAGTTTATTGTTAATGTAACCATCACAGCTGTCAAAACCCAAATGGAAACTGAGGTTAGAAGTTCATAATTTATTGCATGACTAATACATTTTAAAGGACATACCTGTCCAACACAGCTGTCAGTTACGTTCAAGAACTTTTCCTCAAATGAAAATGCAGGGGTGCAAATAAAAAATGCTATTTTCCAACTCTGTGGCATTTGTGCTTTCTGATCCACATGTTAATTCGTGGAAATAGAAGCTGAAATGTTCATCTCTTGACTCATATTTATCTGTCGATGTCAAACCAAAATATTAAAGTCAAGAAATTCACCTCACCGTTCCAGTACTTTGAAAGAGGTCACAGCACTGTCTTGAAAGTACTGAGTCTCAGCAGCAGGAGGAGACAAAAACAATGAAAAGAAACTACTCTCATCACGACATCTCACTCGTTGTAATTAATATGCATTGTATGCAGTTTGCTTAATAGTTGACGATTTGTGAAATAAATTATACTGATAAGAATGCAATGCATCCATCTGTGTCTTGAAATCTCGACATACATTTTACATTATAGCATACAACAATCGCAAATGATGTCAACATGACAAAGTCAAAATTACTGTAAATTCATTTAACAATGTAATATGGCAAAAAGGCTCACACCTCACAGGAAAGCCTGTTGCCACAAGCACAGAAGCCAAAACTAATGTTTTTCTGAGTAACTGGCTGAAAAAGACGAATGTTTTTTTTTTTTTTTAAACTAGCCAATAGGTTAGGTGGACCAGCAGGATGTGAGGCTCTGTCCCAACAATGGCACAAGGCAGAAAATGGTAATGATTTTAATAACTTTGCCAGAGGAGGAAAAAAAACTGTTTGAATGCCTACTAGTTTTAACTTGCATTGATTGGTAGTGCTTACCTGACAGAAGGAGCTGGAAGACGGTGGCCAGGATGTGGAGTGTCCAAAAGGATCCGGCCCGCTCTGGACCTAGATCGAGTGGCGTGCAAGTCTTTAAGAGTCCGTAGGGTGGTGCTGACAATTCATGAGGGTTACATCTGCGAGGCATCCGAATTGGATGCCCCAGCAACCTCATCTGGCTCCTCACAATGAGGAGGAGCAGTGGCTCTACACTCCCCTTCTGGATGACCAAGCTTCTCACCCTATTTCTAAGGGAGAGCCAGGACACCCTATGGAAGAAACTCATTTCGGCCACTTGTTCTGGGAGCTTGTTCTTTCGGTCAAGACCCACAGCTCATGACTATAGGTGAGGGTATGAACGTAGGACTGGTAAATTCAGAGCTTTGCCTGACTCAGCTCCCTCTTTACCACAATTGATCGATACAAAGTCCGCATCACTGCAGACGCTCCACAGATCTGCCTGTCATGTCTCACTCCATTTTATTCCTCACTTGTGAAAAAGATCCCAAGATACTTGAACTTTTCCACTTTCAGCACCGACTTGGGGAGGGCACGTGTGAGCATTGGAAATCACAGCTTGATCAAACCAACAGAACCGCATCATCAATACTAAGGCCAACAAAAAGGACCCCCTCTATGTTTCGTCTGTGCCTAGAGATGCTGTCCAAAAAAGTTATTAACAGAATCGCTGACAAAGGTCAGCCTTGGCGGAGTCCAACTCTCACTGGAAACACACTTACTGCCAGCAATGTGAAGCAAACTCTGACACCGGTCATACAGGGACTGAAAAACCCATACCCCATACTCCCGAAGGATCTGCACAGGATTCCCCGAGAAACACGATTGAATCCCCTCTCCAAGTCCACATGTAGACTGGTTGGGTGAAATCCCAAGCAACCTTGAGGACCCTGCCGAGGGTGAAAAGCTGATCCACTGTTCCATGGCCAGGATGAAAACCACATTGCTCCTCCTGAATTCGAGATTTGACTTTCCAACAGACCCTCCTCTCCAGCATCCTTGAATAGACCTAGCACGGAGGCGGAGGTGTGTGATCCCCCTGTAGTTGGAACACACCCTCTGGTCCGTCTTCTTAAAAAGGGGGACCACCACCCCAGTCTGCCAATCCAAAGGCACTGTTCCCATTCTCCATGTGATGTTAGAGGGATGTGTCAGTCTAGACAGCCCCAAAACATCGAGAGCCTTTAGGAACTCGAGGCAAATCTCATCCAACCCCAAGGCCTTGCCACCAAGGAGCTTTTTAACCACCGAGGTGACCTCAACCCTAAAAATAGTAGAGCCCGGCACTGAGAATCCAGACCCTGCTTCCTCATTGGAAGGCATTCCAGTGGAATTGAGGCAGTCTTCGAAGTATGCACCCCACTGACTCGTAACATTCCGGGTAAGCAGCATCTCATCCTCACTATGAGCCCCAGCACGTCACAGTTTGCACAGCCCCATATTGCCGGTCAAACCATGCTGCTCTGCACTGCGGGAGCCATTCAACCAGAGCAGATTCAAATTGCCCGAGACCTGCTGTGCTGTGGGTTGTCACAACAGATGAGACAGATATTCAAAGAGATAATTCTGTGGAATACCAGCTGAAAAGACCAGAAAATATTGATGGATTTCAAATTACCAAGAAGTATTTATTATGCCAATTTGGCTCACTTGAGAGCAAATCGTATTTAAAAAAAGAAAATAAACTGTCTGTCGCTGAGAAGTTTAACAGAGGTTAACGTGTGGCCGCAATCACTTCCTTGTACGTTCCGTGGAGACAACTCCATGCTCTTTTGTTTTTTTCTTTCACTCATAATGAATGAGAATTTGTGTAAAACCAGTGGTAATTTATTTAAATATTGGTATTTGTATTGAATACTAGCTGAAAAGATCGATGAATTCTGTCTGTCAGAGATGTTCCTAGGAAAACAGCTCAGACAAGCCTTAAGGACTGTAGTGAGTAAATTCAAACCAACCAAGATTGTCTTTCTGAGCTCGCGAGGGACAGGCAGGGAGACCCACGTCATGAGTTCTCTCCCTCAGACTGCCAAAGTGGTTGTCCCTGTCTGCTCTTTTTTATTGCTTTCTCAGGTCAAAGGGTTACATGGTTACAAGCTCACACAGTGAAAATGCTGAAACAGATGGCTACACTAACAGGACATAAACACCAAGGCACATGTTTCTTCAAGGCTGCAAGAGTGTCCTGATAAACCCACAAAAGAAAAAGCAGGGCATTGTTTAAAGACATGTTTATGGTATTTGAGGGTATCCCCTTGGGGTAAAAAGGGGGATATCTCCTCCCAGTGTTGGAGTATGTGCTTAAGGTCAAAAGGGAAAGACGCTGAGGTCAGGATGGAGACATCGCGTCCCAGTGTTCGGGAGTATCTGCTTGAAGTCGGCAGGGTGGGCATCGCCTACCAGGTGTCACTGGGTCACATTCTAAGTCACGCACGCAGCTCAGAAAGAGAATAATTCAGACAAAACAGAAACAAACGCATGATCAAACAATTCTAACAGTAACTATAGTAGTAATGATATGCTTTTTTAATGATGACTAACATAATAATGAATTCTTTCACACTGGCAAAGGTTAACGTGTGGCCGATTACGCTTCCGTGATCACGAGCCGTCTCCCCGTTGTCTTTTTTTTTTCCAGTCATCGTTAATGAATGCAAGTTTGTGTAAAACCAGTGGTCATTTATTTAAATGTTGATATTTGAATTGAATACTTGCTGAAAAGATCGATGGATTTCGGCAAAGGTTAACGTGTAACCGAATATGCTTCCGCGTTCATGAGCCATCTCCCCGTCACTATGCTGGATTTATTCCTGATTGAGAACAGATCCAGCATCGAAGTATTTGTATGTGTCCAGACTTTTATACGCTTTTGAACTTTTCAGTGTAAATCTCGATAACTGACTCACCATATACATGTGTACAGTGAAGAAAATGAGTATTTGAACACCCTGCTATATTGCAAGTTCTCCCACTTTGAAATGATGGAGGGGTCTGAAATTTGCATGTCTACTGTGAGAGAGACAATCTAAAAAGAAAAATCCAGAAATCACAATATAGGATTTTTTAAAATTATTTATTAGTGTGATACAGCTGCAAATAAGTATTTGAACACCCGAGAAAACCAACGTTAATATTTGGTACAGTAGCCTTTGTTTGCAATTACAGAAGTCAAATGTTTCCTGTTGTTGTTCACCAAGTTTGCACACACTGTAGAAGGGATTTTGGCCCACTCCTCCACACAGGTCTTCTCTAGATCAGACAGATTTCTGGCGTGTCACTGAGAAACATGGAGTTTCAGCTCCCTCCAAAGATTTTCTATTGTGTGTAGGTCTGGAGACTGGCTAGGCCATGCTAGAACCTTGATCTGCTTCTTACGGAACCACTCCTCGGTTTTCCTGGCTGTGTGCTTCGGGTCGTTGTCATGTTGAAAGACCCAGCCATGACCCATCTTCAATGCTCTGACTGACGGAAAGAAGTTGTTCCCCAAAATCTCTCAATACATGGCCGTGGTCATCCTTTCCTTAATACAGTGCAGTCGTCCTGTTCCATGTGCAGAAAACCACACCCAAAGCATGATGCTACCACCTGCATGATTCACAGGAGGGATGGTGTTCTTGGGATAGAACTCATCATTCGTCTTCCTCCAAACACAGTTAGTGGAATTATGACCAAAAAGTTCCATTTTGGTCTCATCTGACCACAAAATTTTCTCCCATGACTCCTCTGTATCATCCAAATGGTCATTGGCAAACTTAAGACGGGCCTTGCTTGAGATGTGCTGGTTTAAGCAGGGGTACCTTCCGTGCCATGTTTGATTTCAAACCATGACGTCTTAGTGTAATACCAACAGTCACCTTGGAAATGGTGGTCCCAGCTCCAAGTCCTGTCGTGTACTCCTGGGCTGATTCATCACCTTTGTAAGGATCATTGAGACCCTAAGAGGTGATACATTGCATGGGGCTCTACTCCGATTGAGATTGACCGTCATGTCTAGCTTCTTCCATTTTGTAATGATTGCTCCAACAGTGGACCTTTTTCCACCAAGCTGCTTGGCAGTTTCTTGTGGAGTTGTACAATTTTGTCTCTGGTGTCTTTGGACAACTTTTTGGTCTTGGCCATGTTACAAGTTTGAGTCTTACTGATTATATGGGGTGGACAGGCGTCTTTATGCAGTTAACAACCTCACCCAGGTGCATCTGATTCAGGATAATACATGCAGTGGAGGTGAACTTTTAAAGGCGGATTAACAGGTTTTTGAGGGTCAGAATTCTAGCTCATAGAAATAGTTCAAATACTTATTTGCAGCTGTATCACACAAATTAATTCTTAAAAAAATCATACATTGTGATTTCTGGATTTTATATCTCTCACAGAGGACATGAACCTACGATGAAAAATTCAGACTCCTCCATGATTTCCAAGTGTGAGAACTTGCAAAATAGCAGGGTGTTCAAATACTTATTTTCTTCACTGCATATCCAGTTGTCCAAGACAAGCGGAAGCGCATTAACAGTCCATTTTCTTATCGGCGAAAACATCGACTTCTGCATTAAATATGGGTCCTCTATGCCAAGTGTCTCTCATATTTCCATGTATTTATTATCACCTTCTAAATGTTTAACGGTGTCAGAGAAACCCTGGATGTCGTGCTATAAGACGTATTTTCATTTTGTCTCAACGGATTTAAATTGCAACAATGCTTTGTTTGACCGGCAACATGTCTAATCACATGATTTTATGACGTAGGTACAAGAGCTCTATACTCTGTGTTGATGATGCACTGCTTCCCCCTTCTGAGATGCTGGACGGTGGACCAGAATTTTCTTGAAGCTGTCTTGAAGTCGTTCTACATGGCCTCACCGAACTCCTCCCATACCTTGGTTTTTGGCTCAGCAAGGAACAAAGCTGCATTCCGCCTGTCCAGCCGGTACCCATCAGCTGCCTCGGGAGTCCAGGAGGCCAAAAAGGTCTAATAAGACACTTCTTCGGCCTCCCTCACTGTTGGTGTCCACCAACGTGTTCGGGGATTGCTTCCACGACAGCCACTGAGCACCTTATGGCCACAGCTCCGGTTAGCCGGCTCAGCAATGGACGTGTGGAACATCGTCCACTCGGACTCAATTTCCCCCTGCCTCCACGGAACATGAGTAAAGATCTTTCAGCGGTGGGAGTTGAAACTCCTTCTGACGGAAACCTGCCAGCCATTCTCAGCAAACCCTCGCAATATGTTAAATACCAATGACAATGTATTTATTCATGTACCTGTATGTACCACAAGACATGATATGCCCCAAGGAAGCTGCCTATACATAACCTCTAATAATTTTTCATTTATTAATGTGATTACAATTGCATATGTTTTTATTTGGTTTATATTATTTTTTTATTTTTGATTAACTACTTTGCATTTTGTTTCAACATTAATGTGAATTGTGTTTTCCAATGCACTTGAGTGCAAAATACAAGGATCAATCAATGGATGGAATAACCAAAAGAATAATTGATTACAAAATATTCAATCGTAAACATTTGAAATGAGATACTTTTTTCCAAAACTTAAGCAAATATTCATCTCAAATTCTGGGGTGTGGCTTTATATTCAGTATGCTTAAATGCAAATGAGTTGCCTTCAGAATTTACCAAATTAGAAACCTGTGAATAATTCCCTCTCAGGATAAATATACTTGTTCTGCGAAGGCACTTAAGTTGATATAAAATAAAAAAATAAACATAAAATAAATATCTTTGGTTGTAAATTGGCAAAATGTGAACAGTTTGAGTAGATATAAATACTTATTCAAAGGACTGTACATCACTAATGTGTATGAGTGTCTCGCAAGATGTATGTGTGTGTATTTGTAGGTACCTGTACACTTACTCTATACAGTACTGTATGTATAGTATGTGTCTACAGTATATATTATTACTGTAGATCTATTTTTATATTATGTATAAAATTTCAAATTCATGATGCATACCTATAAGACACACAAGATAAGTCCCAAGCAAGGTGCATATAACCTTTATTTTTTCATTTCCTAATTTGCTTATAATAGTATGTATTTTTATGTCTGCGGTTTCAAGTGTGAATTTTATATTTCAATCTTGTAATTTAATGAATGAATCTCTTTATTTTCCTACAGCCTATTTGATAACTAACTTTCAAAATGTGCTCTGCAATTGACATACTGTACACATTTACATGAAATGAAACACCACATGATGGAAGCAA
This sequence comes from Syngnathoides biaculeatus, assembly GCF_019802595.1. NCBI lineage: Eukaryota > Metazoa > Chordata > Actinopteri > Syngnathiformes > Syngnathidae > Syngnathoides > Syngnathoides biaculeatus. Next base: position 5,914,289 of record NC_084653.1, on the reverse strand, counting down.
CCCTTTATTTCCAAATGCAGTCATTGACAAAATTTATTTACAGGAACAGCCTGTAAAGGTTGAATCAGAAAAAAAAAGAGACACTCATCTCGATATATATTACATACAGTACAAGCGTCTACAATCCAGCAGTCAAAAATAAAAACACTTCTGGCAAGACCATTTTATGTGTACATATCATTTACGAGCAGATGGAGCAGTGCATTTGAACATTTCGGGAAGAACATACAAAAATGTATGCAGTGAAATTATGGATAAATTATTTTGAGTATGATTTTGCAAGAACAGCAAGTCCAGTGAATGTGGTTCCACACTTATACAGTAGGTAATGACTACTGCAGTTCTCAGAATATAATTGTTCGACAAAAGGAAAAGGGGGAACAAATAAGCAATAAACTGTTGTTTTATGACTGTGAACATGTACAGAAGCAAACAAAAAAGAAGCAGCAGCACAGTATATTTTGTACATATTTCTTAATTTTCTCAAAATTTCAGAGATAAACACACAACAAACCTTTAAATGGCATCTACATTATAGTGGTCTGACAAGAGTCAGGCTTCAGAATCTGCATTGTCACAATGAGCTTAATGGATTTTCTGAACCAAGGATAGAAAATAGCATAGATCAGCGGATTCAGACAGGAATTGAAGTAGAACAAGCAGATGATAAAGGTTGCAGATGACGCATTGAGCAGAACATCCTGGCCTGAGATAACAATGCAGAAATATGGCATGATACATGCGATAAATACCACCACCACCACCCCTAGGGTCCTGGCTGCCTTCAGCTCAGACCTCCTGGTGGCTGCACCTTGCAATGTGACGCCCCCTGTGCAGGTGCGCAAGGCGCGTGCCTGTGATATGGCCACTGCAAACACTTTCATGTGCAGAACCAAAATGACAGTGATGGGGCCTATGAAGGAGACAAATAGGTCTGTGATTCCCACAACGTACGTGACTACAATCACACACTCACCTACACAGCTGTTGAACCTGCCTGGTTGCTTCAGAGAGTCTAGCGAACACATAGAGTGGAAGACAAATGATGTTGCCCAACATAAATACACCGAGATATCCACTCTAGTTTTTGTCACCTTGACAGTGTAACACAGAGGGTCACAGATAGCGATATAGCGGTCGACCGAGATGAACACCATGCTTCCGATCGAAGCGGATGTGACAGAGTGATCCACAATATAATACACAACACACATCAAATCACCAAAGAACCAACAACCATCAAGGAGGGAAATCTGAAACAACAAGAGGAAACCCACCAAGAAGTCGGAGATGGCCAGCGAAAGTAGCAGGAGGTTGGTGGGGGTGTGCAGCTGCCTAAAAAAAACACAAAATCACAATATCGTTATCATAACTCCATCATGAAATGTGAAATTACAAACAATTGCTGAAGCATTACTTGAAGTGTGAGATGGAGATGATGACGAGCAGGTTCAGAGTGACAGTGATCAGAGAGATGACTGACAGGAGCATGTAGGAGGTGACCAGGTGAGGACGCTGCGTTTTCCTGCAGGAGGTATTGACGAGCTGTGGGAAGCACAGCTCACCTTCCACCGGGACCGCCATCATCTGAGAGTGCAGGAGATGAGCCCCTCCTTTTACATCTTGGCTTTTTATTTCATTTCATCCAACATGGAAGACAACCTCTTACCATACTTTCCTTTCCCCACCTCTTTCATCATCTTCCCCCCCTTCAACATCCTCCCATGGTTTGGGCTCAGTGTTATTTCGTCATTAATAAGCTTCGCAAATATGAAAACTTTGTTCAGTGACATCTTGCGACTACACTAAACACTAAATAGTTTGTATACAAATAAATGTACTTTGGAGTGGCAATGCTGCAAGGAAAAGTGGACTAAAATATCTCAGCAGATATGTGACTCAATGCAAGTTACAAAACATGTTTGATTTTAGCTGCTGTTGCTGCGGGTGTCCCAAACAGTTAAACTAGGTTTAGTTTTTTTTTTTTAATCCTTAATAAATCAAATCCCTTTTAAAATCAACATTTTATGTTTATTTGAGTTGTCTGCTTGATAATCCCAAACTCTGAAGTGGTTTCCCCAGTTTATTCAAAAAAAATATCATGCTCTAAAAATTTGTGAAGGGGGCCAATACATTTTCATCGCACTGTATTTCAGTACCAGGTTTTCTTCATGTATTATTATTTTTACATAATAAAATGAAACTAACAGTGATTTCCAATATTATGAATCCATTTGGAGCAATCAGTAAATTAATTGGCCTGGAAACAGGCCTTTTTCATCTACAAAATTGACATACTGCTATGTGCTGTTGTGATGTCATCGACATTAAAGACCCAAATTGCTGCACACCAAGTTTGGACAAAGGAATATACTGTACTTTAAATATTGTCACTGTGGGCTGTACTCCCTCCACCTCCAAAATGACAACTTTTCAGGGAATTTATCAAAAATAACCCAAAACAATTAACAGCAGTAATAGACCGAAGACTCATGAAGTAGCTGTCGGCCCTTTGCAGATCTGATTGCTACTCTTGATGGATAGGATTCCAATTATGCCATCTTGTGTGTCATAGAGGTCAGAGAACACAGGTGATAGGTGAAGCATGAAGTTTTTTTTCTATCGTTAATTGATCTGATTGGTCTAAGGACTGTGGTGACGTCACTGGAAACCTATCCATTGATGGTAAAAGCCACATGAACCTTTGTGCTAAAGTTCAAACAGTGGGAATAAACTGTAAAGCAATACTAGCGCAACAAAATTCTGCACAAGTTCACAGTCTTGATTGAAACATGATGCTAGCAGGCTACAATCTTATGCTTGCTAGCAGTAACTCGGGTTTGTAGCTGTAACCCAGTTAAAAATTGCTATAGTTAAAAGTTAAAATAAATAGAGTAGCAATTAGGTTATAGGTTTTCTTTATACAAGGTGGTGGTGTTAAAGTGTGTGCTGAATTTATTTTCTGTTGAAGGGATTTGTATTTAAATGTGTTTTATTACTTTGTGAAAATAAATACTTTTGTTTGTCATTTTATTGTTGTAATTAGTGTTTGAGAATGACAGGAAGTGACGTGTTGAAAAGACGCAGGATTAGTTAAAGGCGGACATTTATCAACATTGTTCAACGTGTTTGACAAGAATTGTTGACAGTTCAATGATGATAGTGTGTTGTTTGAGTGGACTATTCAAATCACGCTGTAACATGGTGGAATTAGCCGCTAATACAGAGGATAAGTGGATGCATGGAACTTTGCTAGGACGCTAGCAACAAGCTAACGCAGCTAGCGAGGACTGTTTTGGACCACGTGGAAGAAGACGAGGACGCTAGTGATGAGATGATGCTACCGAGGCCTGCATCGGCTAGTGAGCCCTCCATCAGCTGGCGGGCCTTGCATCAGCTAGCGAGGCCTGCATTAGAACAAGGACAAAGCTTCGCAACAGATCGAACCGTCAGGACTTGGATGAGGCTGGACGATTGGACACAACCCTCAACGTTCGTCACTCCTGCCGCTTGAAAAAAAAAAGACATTGGGGTTTGAATTTCCTTCGTTTTGCCAGCTATGTTATATTTGTTTGGGCCCTTAAAGTAAGTTAAGTCAGATTAACTTTGGTCTGCATTCTGTAACCTGTTATGTTGACTTTATTTGAGTGTTTGTTGTGTATACATGTTTGATTTTCCATCCTTTATTTTGCTATTAAATGTTCACACTTTTTGTTAAATAACCAGGTTTATTATTTGACTATCTGCAAGACAGTTAAAATAATGGTGAGTTTATTTGGTAGCTTGATTTTTTATTTTAGGATAATATTAACTCATAAGGGGAAATATTATTTCAGAGATCTTTGGAGAGGGAATAAGTGCACAAGTAAAGAGTAAAGTTGTAATGGAAGTTTTGAATAATTAACATTGTGTCAATTGATTAGTTTCTAATTTAGATTGAGAAAAGAACTCAGGCTAGCTACCTCTCGTCAAAGTATTATATACTTGAGTGGCGCTACATAGCTGTTGGCTATGCAGAACAGTCTGCCATAAAGAACCCATCATATTATTCATCGTATAACTCATAACAGCAGTCGGCAACCCGCGGCTCCGGAGCCTCATGCGGCTCTTTCATCCTTATAATGCGGCTCTGATTGGCTTGGGAAAATAAATTACTAAAAAATTTTTTTTGTATTTAATTGAAGTGCGTTTTATTTGTGTTAGTTTTTATATTATTTTAGTTCTAAATTTGAAGATTGTGATCTTGAAATATTAAAATATTAATTAAATTATTTGATATTATTTTTTTGTCGCTCAAAATAGACGTCACACTGTGGAAGCGGGTATACCCGATGAAACGCCGTCTATTTTGAGCGACTTTCAAGCCCGGCAAAGCCAATGGAGAAACATGCTGCGGTAAAGTAGTAGAAGTTTTTTTTTTCCTTCATTTTAGATGTGCGGCTCCCAGTGTTTTCTTTTCCGTGGAAACCGGGTTCAAATGGCTCTTTCGGTGTCAAAGGTTGCCGACCACTGACTCATAACAACCAAAGCCTCCACTTACCTTGGAAACTGACTGTTGAAGCTTCTAGCATTTCACCCAATGGATAACAAAACTGCAACAGAGAATATCATCCTCTACCATGTTTGAGATGAGGAGCAGGTCAATCGGGGGTACCCGTGGGTCACACTGCCACAAATGGTCACAGATGATGTGGACTTGACTGTCCTGTGTCTGGACCCTTCTGCTCCCAAAACTATGGACCACTGGGCTCAGCTGGGAGCTAAAGCTAAGTCACTCACCAGCTCCACATGAAACCTGGAGGAGTCACGGATCACAGCTGGCAGAGGGACCCTGGTTGCAAATCTTCTCTCTTGCCCACACCTGCCTCAGGACCTCAAGCTCTCAAATACATTTGTGATAATTTGACCATAAGGATTTTCCTCCACTTGGGGGGCACAAGATTGCTCCAAAATTTCCAGAGGATAGCCAGCTTTTGCCCCCTGCACCAATGTTGTGTCAACGATGCAGATCCAAACTGAGATGGGGACGGAAGCCAATTATTGGACTAAAGTAAGACGTTACTTTTGAATAATATGACTCCGTTAAAAAGTACTCATCCAAATATTTATTTGACCAACCGTAACAAAATACTCAAAGTACTCAATAGTACTCCAGTATAGAGTAATTTGTCAGTAACTGAGATGGGTACGGAAGCCAATTATTGGACTAAAGTAAGACGTTACTTTTGAATAATATGACTCCGTTAAAAAGTACTCATCCAAATATTTATTTGACCAACCGTAAGAAAATACTCAAAGTACTCAATAGTACTCCAGTATAGAGTAATTTGTCAGTAACTGAGATGGGTACGGAAGCCAATTATTGGACTAAAGTAAGACGTTACTTTTGAATAATATGACTCCGTTAAAAAGTAGTCATCCAAATATTTATTTGACCAACTGTAAGAAAATACTCAAAGTACTCAATAGTACTCCAGTATAGAGTAATTTGTCAGTAACTTATTTCTTTTTTTTTTCATCAGAGCATGAACATCAAATAAAAAAAATATATATGGGAGTTGACAAACACTTGCCACATTTACATTTTTCAATGCCTAAAAAACAACACCCTTGGACCCTACAGAAACATGATTTGCTTTATTCGCTTAAATTAGTTCATGAAGAAGTTGTTTGCTAAACAGACTGAGTGATTGTGTGTGTGTCTCTCTCTGTGTGTGTATCCATGCCTTTCCTAAATTTGCCACATCTGCTGCCAAACAACAGCAAAAATATCTTCACCTTACCACAAGGTGTTTTCTCAAGTTAGAAGTGGGCTGAAATATCCAAGTTTGGCCAGTCACAATTTAAGAGCCGTATGACAAAGCTTGGGTTTTTCTTTTTGTTGTTGTTTGCTTTTGCCCGTGAACACACCTATGCGGCTCTTTTTCTTTCTTCAAATGAGTCATTTTGATTGGCTCATGAAGGTTACGTACATGATCATGTGACTGCCTTGTGTCATCTGATTGGTGAATTGGAGTCAAATAAAATTTGTGTTTACGTTTGATTGGCGCAACGGTGCCATATGCAGAATATGAAGATGGAGACCAAAAATAGACATGCAGATGTATGGATGAATTAATAAATGTAGTGACCCTTCTTCCCATAAATACTCAAGTAAAAGTCAAAAGTACAGTAGAGAACTTGGGCAAGTGCAGTTTATTGAAAATATTATTTGAGTAAATGTAGCACGTTACTACCCACCTCTTGATAGAAACGATTAACTGCAACTCTCGGTCATACACTGGAATTAGTATTGGCACCATTCCCTTCACTCTATGTCCTATGAACAGCTATCAGGTTCAAACTTTCCAGCTGAGGAAAGAAGTCTGTCTGCAACTCAGTGGATTCTGTGACCGGCCCCATTCCATCATACCCAGTTCAGCTTCATGAGCCTCGACAACTCCATCATGTGACAAATCAGACCAAGGACCTTTGTTGCATACTGCTACCCTGGTGGTAATGTCCTCAACATCGTCTTCAATATCCCAGCTATTGTGAGTGGACACCCACACGCAGCCAACATACACTAGTTGTCCGTGTATATATGGAAGCAATTTGGAAAGGTGGCTGGTGAGTTTTTGAGCAACCTATTCAACAGAATACTCGCAGGTGAGAAGATGCCTGAAGAATGGAGGAAAAGTGTGCTAATTCCCATTTTTAAGAACAAAGGCTATGGGAACTATAGAGGAATAAGGTTGATGAGATACACAATGAAGTTATAGGAAAGAGTAGTGGAGGCTAGACTCAGGACAGAAGTAAGTATCTGCGAGTAACAGTATGGTTTCATGCCGAGAAAGAGTACCATAGATGCATTATTTACCTTGAGGATGGTAGTGGAAAAGTACAGAGAAGTTCAGACAAAGCTAGAGAAAGCCTATGACAGAGTACCAAGAGAGGAACTGTGGCACTGCTTGCGTAAGTCTGGTGTGTTGGAGAAATATGTTACAATAGTACAGGACATGTATGACAGCAGCAGAACAATGGTGAGGTGTCCTGTAGGTGTGACAGAAGAATTTAAGGTAGAGGTGGGACTGCATCAGGGATCAGCTCTGACCACCTTCCTGTTTGCTATGGTAGTGGATAGGCTGACAAATGAGGTTAGACTGGAATCCCCTTGGACCATGATGTTTGCAGATGATATCGTGAAATGCAGTGAATTCAGGGAGCATGTGGAGGAACAATTAGAAAGATGGAGGCATGCACTGGAAAGGAGCGGAATGAAGATTAGCTGAAGAAAAAAAGAATTTATGCACGTGAATCAGAAGGGTGGAGGGGGAAGAGTGAGGCTACAGAGAGAAGAGATAGCGAGGGTGGACGACTTCAACTACTTTGGGTCAACAATCCAGAGCAATGGTGAGTGTTTTAAGGAAGTGAAGAAATAGGTCCAAGCCAGTTGGAACAGCTGGCAGAAGGTGTTTGGTATGTTATGTGACAGAAGAGTCTCTGATAGGATGAAGGGCAAAGTTTATAAGACAGTGGTGAGGCTGGCCATGATGTATGGATTAGAGATGGTGACACTGAAGAGACAACAGGAAGCAGAGGTAAAGGTGGCAGAAATGTAGATGTTGAGGTTCTTGCTAGGAGTGAGCAGGTTGGGTAGGATTAGAAATGAGCTCATTAGAGGGACAGCCAAAGCTGGATGTTTTGGAGACAAGATTCGAGAGAGCAGACTTCGATGGTTTGGACACGTTCAGAGGCGAGAGAGTGAGTATATTGGTAAAAGGATGCTGAGGATGGAGCTCCCAGGCAAAAGAGTGAGAGGAAAACCAAAGAGAAGGTTGATGGATGTTGTGAGGGAAGACATGAGGGCAGTTAGTGTGAGAGAGGAAGATGCAGGAGATAGGCTTAGATGGAAAAAGATGACACCCTGTGACGACCCCTAACCGGACAAGCCGAAAGGAAAAGAAGAATGATAATTTATTCATATGATCCTTTACTTGACTGGACTATGATAATTTGATGTTCAGCTCTAGAGTACCCCCTCATACCGCAGAGGCCTTGGGCATTTTAACAGCTTGATCTCTGTCAATAGCTGGTTACAGTCAATCTGCCAAACCCACAACATAGTTTTTATTGACAATTTTGTGGGAACTGGCAATTTTTTCAACAGAGATTGAATTCATCCTAGCAGGGACTCGTTGCAAACACCTTTCATATTCTCGCTACACCCTTGTTAAAGGGAAACGCCGATGGTTTGCATTAACAATGTATCCAATAGGTCATGTCATGTCATATGTATTGTACCTTGCCAATGTGATGTTAACCCTCTCTCATTTAATGTTTTTTGAGAAGAATTTTATTGGCAATTACGAATTTTCATGGGCGCCGCCATTTTGGTGAGTCACATGACCTACGTGCACGGATGTGACATGTAGTGAAGAAAATAAGTATTTGAACACCCTTGCTATATTGCAAGTTCTCCTACTTGGAAATCATGGAGGGGTCTGAAATTTTCATCATAGGTGCATGTCCAATGAGAGAGATAATCTAAAAAGAAAAAACAGAAATGACAATGTATGATTTTATTTAACAATTTATTTGTGTGATAAGTATTTGAACACCTGTCTATCAGCTAGAATTCTGACACTCAAATACCTGTTAGACCGCTTTTAAACGTCCACCTCCACTGCATGTATTATCCTGAATCTGATGCACCTGTGTGAGGTCATTAGCTGCATAAAGACACCTGTCCACCCCATAATATCAGTAAGACTCAAACTTGTTACATGGCCAAGACCAAAGAGCTGTACAAAGACACCAGAGACAAAATCGTACAACTCCACATGGCTGGAAAGGGCTACGGAGAAATAGCCAAGTAGCTTGGTGTAAAAAGGTTCACTGTTGGAGCAATCATAAAAAAATGGAAGAAGGTCAGAGCTGGGACCACCATTTCCAAGGTGACACTAAGATGTAATGTTTTGAAATCATGCATGGCACGGAAGGTTTCCCTGCTCTGATGTTTGCCAATGACCATTTGGTTCATACAGAGTAGTCATGGGATAAAGTTTTTTGGTCAGATGAGGCCAAAATGGAAGTTTTGGTCATAATTCCACTGACCCTGTTTGGAGGAAGACAAATGGTGAGTTCCATCCCAAGAACACCATCCCTATTGTGAAGCATGTGGGTGGTAGCATCATGCTTTGGGGGTGTTTTTCTGCACATGGGACAAGACGACTACACTGTATTCAGGAGAGGATGACCGCGGCCATGTATTGAGATTTTGGGGAACAACCTCTTTCGCTCAGTCAGAGCATTGAAGATGGGTCGTGCCTGGGTCTTTCAACATGACAATGACCCGAAGCACACAGCCAGGAAAACTGAGGACTGGCTCCGAAAGAAGCATATCAAGGTTCTGACATTGCCTAGCCAGTCTCCAGACCGAAAACCAATACAAAATCTTTGGAGGGAGCTGAAACTCCATGTTTCTCAGTGACATCCCAGAAACCTGTCTGATCATGAGAAGATCTGTGTGGAGGAGTGGGCAAACCTGGTGAACAACTACAGGAAACATTTGACCTCTCTAATTGCAAACAAAGGCTACTGTACCAAATATTAACATTGGTTTTCTCGGGTGTTCAAATACTTATTTGCAGCTATATCAAACAAATAATTCATTAAAAAATCATATGTTGTGATTTCTGGATTCTTCTTTTTAGATTATCTCTCTCACAGTGGACATGCACCTAAGATGGAAATTTCAGACCCCTCCATGATTTCTAAGTGGGAGAACTTGCAATATAGCAAGGGTGACCCGCATAATACATTTGGGTCTGCCACGTTGGACTGGCATTTTCCCCTTCCACCGGCACCAACTCATCATCAGGTGGTGATCAGTTGACAGTGTGTCCAGGACATGTGGCTGCAAGTCCAATGACCACAAAGTTCATCATAGAACTGTGACCTTGGATGTCCTTGTGTCAACTTCACGTGTGGACCCCCTCACGCCTGAACATGATGTTCGTTACAGACAACCTGTGAAGAGCACAGAAGTCCCGAAACAGATGATCGCTCAAGTCTGATCGTAGAAGGGAGGTGGGGGGATGTTCTTCCCAATCAGGCCCTTTGAAGTCTCACTGTCATTGCCGACATCAGCATTGAAGTACCGCAGCAGGACGATGGAGTCCCCAGCGGGAGCATTCTCCAGCACTCTCTCCACTCCAAAGGACTCCAAAAAGGGTGGGTACTCTGAACTAGTGTTTGGTCCATTGGCAGAAACATGCATCAAAAGGACTGGTACCAGAGCCCAGGCAGTGTGTGAAGGCAAGTTCGACTATGTCTATTTGAAACTTCTCAACCTCATACACCAGCTCAGGCTCATTCCCTGCCAGAGAGGTGACATTCCATGTCCTGAGAACCAGTTTCTGTAGCCGGGGATCTTATCACCAATGTCCCTGCCTTCGTGGACTGCCCAGTTTACACTGCACCTGAACCCTACAGACCCTCTCACAGGTGGTGAACCAATGGGAAGTGGGACCCACGTTACCTTTTCAGGGTGTGCCCGACCGAGCCCCATGGCCAGGCCTTCTCTAGGTCTGGGTCCAGAGTGGGGTGACATGGCCGGTCCGGTCAAGTGAAACCTGGATCCATTAATTTTATTCAACCGAAGAATTTGCGCAGCTGTGCTTTTTCTGGTCCTTCACCTACGACTTGTTTGGTGTGGGTAACCCTACAAGGGGCGTGAAGCCGCAGACAATTTAGCTCCTATGATCATTGGGTACTAGCTCAAGGATCACCGTTGACCATCTCATAAATCCTGTTTTTAATTATTTAAATATCACACTGATGAGTGAGATGTGAAGAGAATTTAAAGTTAATTTTAAAAATAAAATTGACAATGTCAGATGAAACTTGGTCCATCACAATTCAGCAAATACAACTCAAAACTTTGACTCAGAGTATGTGTCTGTGTAAGGAAACACAAGAAAGTTTTGTCTTGGTTGATGCTACAAAGGCTTGGTGAAGTTCATCAACTGAAACTATTAACTTACATTTCAGACCCTGTTCCTATCTCTTTTTTAAAGTTAGTATATGACTTTTTAAATAACAAAACCGCCGTAGCTCACTACCTCACCCCATATGAGGAAGTGCTGCGTACATTGAGTCCATTTCATCACGGTTGCTTTTGGAAATTTCCATGATTACAATTTTAAAAAGCAAAAGCTCAGTTTTTTTTTTAATATCACATCCTCATTCTATATCTGTGTTTGCGGTTGGCTATCTCCGGTCATGTGGCATTCTGCCATAGCTTCAAACATGACACATTTTTCCAAATATGACGCCAAGGCGCCACCTTGTGGTGAAATATATTCGTTTTTTTTAAGATTTGAAAAGGATACCTTCATAATTACAATTTGGACACAAAAGAACATTGACTTTGGAACAGTTTCATCTTAATAATTCTGGACTTTTATTCAGCATACATTTACTTATCTGGGTTGTCACATAAAGGATACCTTTTGTGCACATTTGTAATTAGGCCAACATTGTGTGGTATGGTTCTATCCCATATGCTGTACACATATTATACACCAAACATGATTTGATTCTCTATTTAATTTTCAGGGCAGCATGGTGGCGCAGCTGGTAAGTGTTGGGCTCACATTTCTGAGGACCCGGGTTCAATCCCAACCCTCCCTGTGTGGAGTTTGTATATTATGCCCGTGCCTGTGTGGGTTTTCTCCAGGCACTCCAGTTTCCTCCCACGTCCCAAAAACATGCAACATAAATTGGACACTCTAAATTGGCCCTAGGTGTGATTGTGAGTGCAGCTGTTTGTCTCCATGTGCCCTGTGATTGACTGGCAACCAGTTCAGGGTGTACCCTGCCTCCTGCCCGTTAACAGCTGGGATAAGCTCCAGTACTCCCGCGACCCTCGTGAGAATAAGCCGCGAAGAAGATGGATGGATGGATGTTTCATTATCAGTGAATTATTGTGTACACATACATCTGTTGGCACACAACACCACTGACTGTAAAAAAAGATTTTATTTCACAAAAGTACACGACTACATTATGCCATCTACACAAACTTTTTTTTTTCAAAGGTCTTAGAACCAGGGCGGCATGGTGGCGCAGCTGTAAAGCGTTGGCCTCACAGTCCTGAGAACCCGCATTCCATCCCTGCTCCGCCTGTGTGGAGTTTGCGTGTTCTCCCTGTGCCTGCGTGGGTTTTCTCCATGCACTTTGGTTTCCTCCCAAAACACACAACATTAATTGGACACTCTAAATTGCCCATAGGTGTGAGTGCGACTTGTCTGTCTCCATGTGCCCTGTGATTGGCTGGCAACCAGTTCAGGGTGTACCCCGCCTCCTTCCCGATGACAGCTGGGATCGGCTCCAGCACTCCGCACTTGTGAGGATAAGCATTTTAGAAAATGGATGGTCTAACCACTTAGCCATTAGCATCCAATAAATACAACTATGACCTGACTAAATCTGTATATTTATTAGGTAGGAATGAATCTACATTTGGGTCATGTGGCTTCTTGATGAAAGCATTACAACTTTGATTTTAGCAAAACAAGCCGACTTAAAAGTATTTAACCTGGCTGTTGTCTAAGAAAACAATAACAGTTAACACAGCTTGCTTTCTTTACAACATTTGACAAATATTTTAAGTGTTCAAAACAGTTCATAGATATGTACTCAAGCTATTTTTCCACTTCAAATTGGCAGACATGAATTGGGGGATTGAATCAAAAAAAAAAAAAAAAAACTACAAAGGAAATGTGCTTGTCTTCTGTTGCTGATGTCAGCAGGCTAATGTTTCAAGTGAAGATGGTTTGACCAAATAGTGAACAGACCAAAATCTGCCTGAAAATCAAACATGTTAACAGAAAAGAAGCCTAAAATTACTACTGAATCTATTTGTAAAACAAATGGATTTTTTTTCTTTTGTTCTGCAGACATCATTTTAAAATCAATCACGATGCAACACTGTAAGTGCCAGTGTTTTCAGTATTAGTCATTGGCACGGCAGCACGGTGTATGTGTGGTTAGTATATCTGTGTAGTGGACAAGAATGTGGAATCCTGCAAAGGAATTTCTCAATGTCAGAATCACTCAAAACTGACTGTTTATTGTGAGGAATCACATGTGAATGTGCCACAAGCCATTGGACATACTGTATCTCATAGATTTTTTCCCTTTTTGGAGCATCTGAGGTTGGGTGGGGGCCAGGGGGATGAAACGAGACGACGAGCAAACAACTATACTGTATTATCGTGACAACCAAATTTACTTGAAGGTGATCTAATCTCAACTGAAGATGTAAAAATGTAAGATGATTTTGATTTTTTCTGATTGAGCAGATATGTAAACACTGCAAGAGGTGCAATAGTATCATAAAATGTAAAAAAATTCATTTCTTTAACAGGATAAAAATAATATGATTCCTTCCAACAAGCTCCTGCACTCCTAACTTACCACACGGCAGAGCATGTACAGGATGACATGAATAAATATTGAACAAAACAATTGCTTTTTTTGGGTTTGCTTTGTTTGCAGTTCTTTGGGACAAAAGATTTCGTGTGATTGTGGTTCCACACGTGTCTACGTATCTCTCGTGAATGGGATTTTTTTTAGCATTTTGTTTTTTTATCTCCATTGTGGCTCAGTATCGCTACACATACAATAAACCAAATAGAGATATTTCAAATGTGAAACAGAATGGAGAATGAGTTGTTTTTGACAGTTTAAATGTTGAAAGCATGTATGATTGTGTCCAGTAGAAATTAAATCTGTCACTTGAAAAAAAGTAACTCACAAGACGAACCATTACAGTCATCCTCAATGGAAACAGAATTGAGAGAATATTCTGTTCTGAACAGTATTAAGTCTAGAAAGCATATCTGGATTGTCTACATTATTTTGGCTTGGCTGGAGTCAGGCTTTAGAATCTTCAGTGTAACAATGATCTTAATGGACCTTCTGAACCAGGGATAGAAAATAGCATAGATTAGCGGATTCAGACAGGAGTTGAAGTAGAACAGGCAGATGATAAAGGCTGCAGATGATGCATTGAGCAGAACATCCTGGCCCGAGATGGCGATGCAAAAATATGGCATGATGCACATGATAAACACCACCACCACCACCCCAAGGGTCCTGGCTGCCTTCAGCTCAGAACTCTTGACAGTTGTGCCCCGCAATATGAGGATACCCACACGGGAACGCATGGCACGCACCTGAGACACTGCCACTACAAACACTCTCATATATAGAACCATAATGACAGCAAGCGGGCCAATGAAGGAGAAAAAAAGGTCTGTCATTCCAACGGCGTACGTAACCACAATCACACATTCACCTACACAGGTGTTGTACCTGCCTGGTTGCTTCAGAATGTTAATGAAACAAATACAGTGAAAAATTAATGAAACAAACCAACATAGAAAAACACTGATTTTAACTCTTGTTTGAGAGACTTTGATGTGGTAATGCAGAGAGTCACAGATAGCAACATAGCGGTCGATTGATATGAGCACCATACTTCCTATTGAGACAGACGTTATCCAGTAATCGAGAATATAATAAACAACACACATCAAATCACCAAAAAACCAACAACCGTCAAGGAGAAAAATCTGAAACAACATCAGGAAGCCCACCAGGAAATCAGAGGTGGCCAGCGAAAGGAGTAGCAGGTTGGTGGGAGTGTGCAGTTGCCTAAACAAAGACAAACACTTGTTATAACCTCTGGAATTAGGACATTACGTATGAGGAAGGACGAAAAGGCATCACTTGAAATGAGAGATGGCGATGATGACCAGCAGGTTCAGAATGAAGGTGATCAGCGAGATAGCCGACAGCAGCATGTAAGTGAGAGCGGCTGCTGAGGGAGGACGATGCATCTTCCTGCATGACGTGTTGGCAAGCAGCGGGAAGCACAACAAGGCTTCCTCTGCCACCTCCATCAGGGAGAGCAGAAGACAAGTTGCCCCTCAACCCACCTCTGACGCTCTTCTGTATGACGGTATTCATAATTCTACAGCAACATATGATAGTACGCCTCTTTCTCCTCCTCCTCATCACCCTCCCAAACTTTGACGTCAACATTCTTTTGGGATTAAACAAATAGTAAATCAGTTTTATTTGCAAGAAAGAGAATGGATTGGAAGAATAAGCAGTTTTCAAACTTTTTCCTCTAAGACCACTTTCAGAACAATTGATGGATGCATGCATATTTGGTGACTTAACCATAATCGACCTCCCTAATCAATATGCACTGTTAGTACTCGTCGCATAAGATACTGCTCAGAAAACAATTACATTAAACTGGAACATCAAAGAAGCTATTAAGATCAATCTGTGGCTATCAGTTGCCTCTTCCTCTTTCAGTGTGTTTGTGTGTGTGTGGGAGGGGGGTTCCCTGTGGGCTGTGGGTACTGTTGTGGGGTTTTTGTCCCTGCCTGGTCTGGGGTGGGCGTGCGGGTCCATATCTAACATTTGGGGGTTGGTAGTGGGTACTGGAGGGAGTGCTGGAAGGGTCCCCCAGTCTGTGCTGTGGGTCTGGGTGGGGTGGCCCTTTCTATTTGTGGTTGTCTGGCCGGATGGGCCTGAACTGCAGGAGTCATGCCTCTTAATCACTCAGTGCACACACACACACACACACACACACACACACACACCACACACACACACACACACACACACACACACACACACACACACACACACACACACACACACACACACCACTCTAGTTATATATTTTTCTCACTAATCACATCTGAGCACATGTACATTTCCAGTAAAAAGGTTCCTGGGGGACGAGTATGAGGTCAGGAGGGTGTGGGTGTCAGACTGGGTTTGAGCACATCTCTCGATTTTCCCGATCGGTGCACCCTGCCCCACCGCCCTGCCTGAGCACCAGGATCTTAAATCAGAATCAGAATCAACTTTATTCACCGAGTATGTTGGAAACATATACAGTGAAGAAAATAATTATTTGAAGACCCTACTATATTGCAAGTTCTCCCACTTAGAAATCATGGAGGGGTCTGAAATTTTCATTGTAGGGGCATGTCCACAGTGAGAGAGATAATATAAAAAAGAAAAATCCAGAAATCACAATGTATGATTTTTTAACAATTTATTTGCATGATACAGCTGCAAATAAGTATTTGAACACCTGTCTACCAGCTAGAATTCTGACCCTCAAAGACCTATTATTCTAACTTTGAAAGTCCATCTCCACTCCATGGATTATCCTGACTCAGATGCACCTGTGTGAGGTCATTAGCTGCATAAAGACACCTGTCCACCCCATACAATCAGTGAGACTCAAACTTGTAACATGGCCAACACCAAAGAGCTGTCCAAAGACACCAGAGATAAAATTGTACAACTCCACACGACTGGAAAGGGCTACGGAGGAACTGCCAAGCAGCTTGGTGGAAAAAGGTCCACTGCTGGAGCAATCATTACAAAATGGAAGAAGCCAGACATGACGGTCAATCTCAATCGGAGTGGAGCCCCATGAAAGATATCACCTCGTGGGGTCTCAATGATCCTTAGAAAGGTAAGGAATCAACCCAGGACTACACGACAGGAGGACCTGAAAAGAGCTGGGACCACCGTTTCAAAGGTGACTGGTTATATACTAAGATGTCATGGTTTGAAGCCATGCATGAAATGGAAGGTTCCCCTGCTTAAACTACACATGTCAGAGCCCGTCTTAAGTTTGCCAATGACCATTTGGATGATGCAGAAGGTCATGGGAGAAAGTTTTGTGGTCATATGCCACCAAAATTGAACTTTTTGGTCAGTCATAATTTCACTAACCTTGTTTGGAGGAAGACGAGTGATGAGTTCCATCCTGAGAACACCATCCCTACTGTGAAGCATGGGGGTGGTAGCATCATGTTTTGGGGTGTTTTTCTGCACATGGGACAGGACGACTGCACTGTATTAAGGAAAGGATGATCACGGCCATGTATTGAGAGATTTTGGGGAACAACTTCTTTCCGTCAGTCAGAGCATTGAAGATGGGTCATGGCTGAGTCTTTCAACATGACAATGACCTGAAGCACACAGGCAGGAAAACCAAGGACCGTACATGGAAGTGATTGCGGTCACACTTAACCTCCGTAAATCTCTGCGACAGACGTTTTTTTTTAATACGCATTGTTCTCAAATGAGCCAACTTGGCATTATAAATACTTTTTGGTAATTTGAGATTGAGAAGAATAATTCCTACTTGAAATGACGCGATCGATACACAGGCGTGTGTGTATTGTGGTTGGGCACCATCTATCATGTTTAATTGCCAAAATCCATCGATATTTTGTGGTCTATTCAGCTGGTATTCCATAGAATGATCTCTTAAAAATATCTGTCTCGTCTGTTGTGACAATCAACTGCACAACAGGTCTTGGGTATTGTAAATATTCTCCTCCGGTTCAATGTCGAGCAGCTCTGTCTGACCGGCAATGTGGCGCCGTGAAAATGGTGACGTCACGTGCACGAGCTTTATAAAGGAAATGTCCTTGTCTTCTGTTGATGATGCCAGCAAGCTAATGTTTCAAATCAAGATGGTTTGACCGAATTGTGGACAGGCCACAATCTGCCTGAAAATCAAATATGTTAACGGAAAAGAGGACTAAAATTACTACTGAGTCTATTTGTTTTTGTTTTCTTCCGCAGAGATCAATTTAAAGTCAAGAACTATACAACACTGTCAGTGGTAGTGTTTTCAGTACAAATTAGTAATTGTAGTGGTAGCACGGTGTATGTGCGATTAGTATATATGCTCATATCTATATCTGGTGTTGTGGTTACAAATCTGGGTTGCGGCCTTCCTGACTGGAACTTGCGTTTTCCCCTCTTGCGTGTGCTTTCTTCATGGGCTATGGCTTCCTCTCACATTTCAAAAACATAATTCTTTGGATAAACGAAGACTTAAAATTGTCCTTAGGTAGGAACGTAAGTGTAAAGGCTTTACTTTGCCTCTCAGCCACAGTCAACCGGGAGAGTGCTGTTAAGTCATTCTAGTTACAGTATTTATTTGAATGACCTATTCATCCCTCAATCTTCATCATTGTCCTTTCAACCTGTCTTATGTTATCCCTCCTTTTCTAAATGGGTAGAGTTTTTTTTAAATAGCAATTCTTAATGAACGTCATCTATTCACGAATATTCACTATTTGCGGTTGTACTCTGCTCAGATCCCGCACAAATAGATCTTTTAGATCTTTTATTTTACTGAGGAGTCATAAAAGAATGCACAACGAATAATTTTTTTGTCACGGTATCTTCTATTTTTGGTTTACTGGGAACACTGTACAATCCTCTGTTGTCAGTGGTTGAGGAGGGAGGAGCTGATGGTTAAGAGCTTTGTTGAGGGAGTGGAAGTAATGTATCTCGTGCATTTTTTCTCTCATTTTTTCTTAACTGCGTGTGCGTGTATGGTGGGAGGGTTGGACAAGAGGACTACCAAACAACAATACAGTATTATCAAGACACAAGCAAATTAACTAAGATGTCACTACTTTTATTGCCTTCCCAATCTCGATATATGCAGAAAATATATAATGATGATGAAGATTGTATTTGAGTGAACATATAGGTAAAAAAATGAAAGCGGTGCAATAGCCCTAATCAGCTGCACATGCACATGATAAACACCACCACCCCAAGGGTCCTGGCTGCCTTCAGCTCAGAACTCTTGACAGTTGTGCCCCGCAATATGAGGATTCCCACACGGGAACGCATGGCACGCACCTGAGACACTGCCACAAAAAAAAATCTCATATATAGAACCACAATGATAGTGAGTGGACCAATGAAGGAGAAAAAAAGGTCTGTCATTCCAAGAGAGTATGTACGATCACACATTCACCTACACAGGTGTTATACTTGTCTGGTTGCTTCAGATTGTCAGTAAAATACACAATGTGGAAAACTAAAGAAACAAGCCACAAGAGAAAAACATAAATTTTAACTCTTATTTGCGAGATTTTGATATGGTAATGGAGAGAGTCACAGATAGCCACATAGCGGTCGATTGATATGAGCACCATACTTCCTATTGAGACAGACGTTATCCAGTAATCGAGAATATAATAAACAACACACATCAAATCGCCAAAAAACCAACATCCGTCAAGGAGAAAAATCTGAAACAACATCAGGAAGCCCACCAGGAAATCAGAGGTGGCCAGCGAAAGGAGTAGCAGGTTGGTGGGAGTGTGCAGTTGCCTAAACAAAGACAAACACTTGTTATAACCTGTGGAATTAGGACATTACGTATGAGGAAAGACGAAAAGGCATCACTTGAAATGAGAGATGGCGATGATGACCAGCAGGTTCAGAATAAATGTGATCAGCGAGATAGCCGAAAGCAGCATGTAAGTGAGAGCGGCTGCTGAGGGAGGACGATGCGTCTTCCTGCATGACGTGTTGGCAAGCCGCGGGAAGCACAACAAGGCTTCCTCCGCCATCTCCATCAGGGAGAGCAGAAGACAAGTTGCCCCACAACCCAGCTCCGACGCTCTTCTGCATGACAGTATTCATAAATCCACAACAACATATGATAGTACGCCTCTTTCTCCTCCTCATCATCACACTCCCAAACTTTGACGTTTTTGGGATGAAAAAAATAGTAAATCAAGTTTATTTGCAAGAAAGCGAATGCATTGGAAGAATAAGCGGTTTCCAAATTTTTTCCTCTTAGGCCACATTCAGAAAAATCGATAGATTAAAGAGCCATTTGAAATTCCTTGACTTTAATTTATCAAATCCATTAAAACATTCCATGATGATTATAAACAGTTTACATACCAATGTTTAAATGCCAGGTTTTAATGACCTGAAAAACAAAGAAACCAAGACAAATCAAAACTTTTTCCACCATTTTATCCTTTGCCACTCTTAGTTGCTAAAAAACTGAAATCTTTGGATTAAAAATGAGAAATAATGTGGAAGCATAAGTGTCCAAACCTTCCCTCTTGTTCCTCCACAGAAAGATTGATTCAATGTGCATAATTGACATCAGAATTAGAAGAAAGGCTGATATACTATGGTCTAGGAGAGCAGGTGGAAAGGCAGCAGGTCGAGAAGCTCAGGGACATCGTTCAAATTATTTTACCATGGGATAGATGAGAAGACAAATGGAGTTGGGGTTATTTTAAAAGCAGTATCAGCTAAGAATGTCTTGGAGGTGAAAAGAGTGTCAGGTTGAGGGATGAGGCTGACATTTGAAAATGAGTGGATTATTTATTATGTGATTATTCGCTATGCCGCAAAGGTAGGATGTGACGTAGGAGGGAAAGAGAAATTGTGGAAGGTGATAGCCATAATAGTTCTGACCATCCCTGACAGTGAACGAGAGAGTTGTGATTGGTGCAGATTGTAATGCACATGTTGGTGAAAGAAACAAGAGTGAAAAAGAAGTGACGCGTACATTTGGTATCCAGGAAAGGAACTTGGTGGGACCGATGGTAGCTTTATAAAAAGGATGGAAATGACTGAAGTGATAAATTTTTTTCAGAGGAGGCAGAAACATAGCGTGACCTAAGAAAGTGGAACCAGACAGGTGGACTAGATCTTGTGGAGATGATATAATCTGAATTAGGGTACTGACCACAAGGTAGTGGTTAAGATGGAATAATGGGGAGGAATATTAAGAAGACAAGGATAGAGAAAATAATCATGTAGTCGAATTTGAGAAAGGAAGAATGTTGTGCATCTTTTTGAGAAGAGGCATGACAGTCTCTTGGAGGACAGAAGGAGCTTTCAGAAGTCTGAATCATTACAGCCAAGGTGATCAGATAAACTGGTAGGAGAGTACTTGGTATATCTTCGAGGAAAGGGGGGAAGGTGACTTTGTGGTAAAACCTCAAAGAAACCATAGAGAAACTAAAGAGGCTAGCTAAGAAAAGTTGGAACACTGAGAGGATCCAGGACATGGACTACATGGCAAAGGTAGAGTTGGTAACTTGTTCGACATGTAGCAATAAAAAATATACTGAAAATGTGGCTTAATCTACTTAATCACAATGGACATTGGATGACAGTAGATTCGCAGAAAACCAACAAGAACATGATATACACACACTCTTAAGGCTTTTGTCATGATCCTGCCGCTCCAGCCCGGAATGTGCGGGTGCCAGTGCGGTTGCGCTGATTGGGACGCGCACACCTGCGCCTCATGCGGGCTGATTATCCGGCATATTTATATGACCCCGATAACGACTGGTCCGCGCCAGTTCGTTGAGCTTCATGTCCCGTTCGAGCACTCCCGTATCCTGATCGACAACCCGTGTGTCCCGACCTTCACCTGTTCTCCGACCAATCCCGTAAGCCTGACTCCTTTGACACTTCTGCCTGCTTTGATCGTTCTCCTGTGCACCGACTCCTGCCTGCCCGCTCACCTGCTCTCTTCGCCCGACGTCCCAACTACCGCTGCTGCATCTGACTGCCTGCCCGATCCCCGACCACGAAATAATAAACGTGTCTCCCCGAACTACCTTACATCGTCCGAGTCCTGCATTTGGGTTCTACTCCCGTTCCGATGGGCCGTGACAGCTTTGCAATTCGGCAATTTGTTGAAAGGGGCGTGATGAAAAAAATGGCAATCTGCCATTCACTTTACAAACTTGAAACCATTTTGTGCAAACTTTGTTTCTCTGATTTACCAATCCTTTGAATCATTAAACTAATATTCAGTTGTATAACCACAGTTGATTTTTATAACTGCTTCATACCTGTGTTAACCGACATGTGACTTTCATCTGTTATTCCACTCGAAGATTCTTGAATGACATCCATCCATCCATCCATCCATCCATCCATCCATTCATCCATTTTCTTAGCCGCTTATCCTCACTAGGGTTGTGGAGGTGCTGGAGCCTATCCCAGCTGTTAATGGCCAGGAGGTGGGGTACACCCTGAACTGGGTGCCAGCCAATCGCAGGGCACAAAAGACAGACAACAATCGCACTCACAATCACACCTAGGGGCATGCTAGAGTGTCCAAATAATCAAAGTGTTTGGGACATTGGAGGAAACCGGAGTGCCCTGAGAAAACCCACGCAGACACGGGGAGAACATGCAAACTCCACACAGGGAAGGCCGGGATTGAACCTGGGTCCTCTGAACTGTGAGGCCAATGCTTTCCAGCTGCTCCACTCTGCTGTCCCTGAATGACATTCCACAATTCATTTACATTTATTTGTTTAGCTTGATTCACACCTGTTTTTCAAAAAATTGATGACCTCACTGCCACAGTGCTTAACGGCAGACTGCTATTTTTTTCAACACACCCCTTTCAACAAATTTCCCAATTGCACCGCTTTAAGAGTGTGTATATCATGAATGCTGGGTCTTGTCGGTTTTCCGAGAATCCTCTGCATATCTTTAACATGTAGCAATAAAAAATGCACCCAAAACCTGGATTAATCTGGTTAGTTACATTGGACTGCTATCATTTCGAACACTACTGTGTCTTTATGTTATTTCTTTAGGGTGAGGTACACTGCCATTTATCCTCCAAACTGATGTGCATTCTGGCATCCAGCTCGATTTTGCTCTTATTCGAGCAGATCCAGCAAATTTATGACGGTATGATTGACTTTCCACTTACAAAGTGTGGCCCAACCATGCTTCCTGGAGCATTAAAAAGCTTAGCTGTTTGCACCTAACTGATACCATCATTATGTTTTGCAATAATTAGTTTGTGATGATCTTGAGACAGCTCTTTACTCTTACCCATCATGAGATGTGTTGTCACTCATATCTTGGCAATGAGACCTTTTTGTAGGCCATCAATTAGGACTGAACCAGTGTAACAAACAAGAAAAAAGAGAGTTGGTTATATTCTTTTTTTTTTATTAATTTCACCAAAATCCCTAACATTGTGGTTTCGATTATCTTCACTATTGTAATTTTATCTTCAATCTGATATGTTTATGTATTTTGGCTTTATACTTTATATTTTCTTCATTTGCAAAGTCAGCACTTTTATTTTGAAAACCAGTGGAAGTGCGGACTGCCCAGGCTACACCAGCTCATATCCATTTGCACTGACGGGGGGGCTGGATTGCTGTTTCATTACTGATAAATTTTCGTTGTTTTGGCATTCAATGCCTTTTTCAATCTCCCTTTCTCATGTGTTCAATACTTTGTGCTGTGTTCTTTTTCATTTTTACACACAACATTTTAAAATAATTAATTTAATGAGCCACTGTGTGTGTGTGTGTGTGTGTGTGTGTGTGTGTGTGTGTGTGTGTGTGTGTGTGTGTGTGTGTGTATTCATTCATTTTACACACTACTTATCCTCACCATGGTCATAGACATGCTGGAGTCTTGTCCAGCTAAATATGGGCAAGAGGGAGGGGTACACCCTAAACTGGTCACCAGCCAATTGCGGGGCACATATAAATAATCACTTGCTCTCACTTGCACACCTACAAGCAATTTAGAGTCTTCAGTTAATCTATCATTCATGTTTTTGGATCTGGGAGAACATAAGACTAACCAGTAAAAATGCATGCACCTATGGGGAAAACATGCAAACGCCACAGGTGAGGCCATATTTGAACCCGGGTCTTCGGAATTGTGAGGCAGATGTGCTAACCAGTCGTCCACTATTCCACTATGTATGTACTGAAATCATTAGTATGCTGCTGGCTAACTGTGCTTTGATAGACGATCGAATAAAGGCCTACATTGGAAGATGTCATGTACCTGTGTTGTTAATAATTGTTATGCACTGGTGATATTTGTTACCTACTGTGATTGCAATGAAATAAAAAAGTACACCCAAGGGAGCATTGTAAAAAAAAACACGTGATTAGGTGCATCTGCACATTTGCTTGATGCACATTTTTAGTCTTATGAAATGAGGCAATAACATTTGCAGACTGCAACCACAATAAAAATGCAAATTTGATGTAATACAATGTAAAATTAATAACAGGGTGTATTGTAACTTGTGCCCTGCGATTACCTGGCCACCACTTCCAGGTGTAATCCAGTTTTTGCCCATAGTTAGCTCGGTTAGGCTCCAGCACTCCTGTAAATCCTGTGAGGATAAGCATCTTGGAAGATGAAAGGATTACTCAAAGCAATCAGGCTGAATACCTTGAAGTGCAATGATCTTCTATAATGCTGTGTTCATATTGTCACTTCTGTGCTACATCCTCTTCCAGAAAAAAAGTACAGTATTTTCATACTATTCCACAATATTTGTGTTAGTTTGAAGTTGCATTACTGTTCTTTAATGTCACACAGTGTTATACAACTGTATCCACCAAAATGTTACGCTTTAGTGCTTTCATCAGCAGTAATTGAGATTAGTGTTTTTTTCAAGTTAAATACATCATTAAGGAGGTTGACAGGGGAGTTATTAGGAAGACTTGTTTCGCTTATTGTGACTCGTTTGTCAGTGCAATGCTTGCATCATGTCACCCGTTTGTTTCACACCTTTAATTGCAGCCACATCATTATGGAGCACTAAATGTGGCGCGTGTGAAACCTGTGACATTGTGCGTGTGTGTGTGTATGGGTGCGTGGTCTGTGTGTTTATGTGTGTATTTGGGAGCTTCACACCAATACTATTATGAAACAAGATAAACAAATGCTTGTTCTTCTCACTGTGGTTAAAGTTGTTGACATCAGTATTATAAACAACACTATATACACCACCTGTACACGCGCACACACACACACACCACACACACACACACACACACACAACACACACACACACACACACACATACGCGCACACACACACACACACGCGCACACACACACACACGCACGCACACACACACACACACACCACACACCACACACCACACACGCACACGCATGCACACGCACATCATTATTGCGTCTTTTCAAATCATTCCTTTGGTTCTATTCTTAACAATAACAAGCAATGTTATAATAAAAAAAAATTATTTAAAAGCTATTAGATCAAATCATCTACCTGAATGTCCCTGCATCCAAATGTCAAATGTCTTGCCAACCAACCAACCCACCTATCCATCCCGCCATGTATCCATACATTTATTTATGCTCCAAAAGCTACACTTGGATAGCATTGTAAATATTGATAATTGGGGTTAATTTGAGCCAGTGTGTCTCTTTCAATCAAAGTAAGAAAAGGCCCGACTATCTGATGTTTCTGATTATCCTGACCAATCATTTGGTGCTGTGGAGCAGAATTGGTGCCAGAAAATATGTTTTGGGTGGGCATTCAGTGAGCAAGGGCATCACATTGTAACCCTAAAAAAATTAACTCTCTCATTTAACCCTTAAAATATACGTTTCCCACAGTTATGGGAACATATTCACACAACATTAAAGGAGATACATGGCACCATGGCCACACACACGTACAGACAGTCACATGCATTCAATGTTAAGCATTTTCAAACACATCTGGTACTTTCTGGATGACAGCACGCACTGGTTAAGACGGCTCACCCACTTTTGTGGAAGTTTTTTTTTCTCCATACGCGAGCCACGCCGGACCATGCACCATGGATATAGACAAAAAGTGCCAATACATTGTGAACTTAAAGGTCAAGTGTCATCCCTAAAAACATTCTAAAAAAGATATTGTGTAATGAAAAATACATGTAACATTATTCACTTCAATGTCTATACGAAAAAATAAATATGTGCAGAGAGCGCGTCATCCGTGCGCAAAGTTGCGGAAGTGTCATTCCACATCCAGGTGGTCGACATATTGGCTACTTCTGATGTCCGTGACGTCACCCCCGGCATTTGCCAATGAAAACATGCTGTGGACCCTACTATGGGAGACGAACATGCCCCTTCTGACTTTTCGAAGAAGAGAACATCATGCAACCGTGTGAAGTTACCGGGGTAATATTACCCGATAGTTTTGAGCCATATTCAGATGATATGCGATCATGGACAAACCGCCTCCCCGTCTGATCCATTTCCGCGGCGGAGATAAGCCATTGGGGCCCCTTCTCAACGACGAGCCACCCTGGCTGACAAGGCTTGTTGACAAGGCCGAGCCGACCGCCAGTTTTGTCAGCCAGGCTGGCTCATCTTCAGCACCGAAGTGGCTTATCACGATGTCGAGCCGGGCTGCTTTACAGTGTTGTCATCGTACGCGGCTGAGTGTGCCATTGCCAACAGGGTTGTTCATAGCCGGCGGTGGCGTCCGCGATGAACAACAACGCAGATGCCGGCAGCGATAAACAATTATTCATCAGCCGAGAGGGACGACAACGCCGTAAAACTGCCCGGCTCGGCGACGTGATAAGTCACCTTGGTGCCTTGTCAACAAGCCTTGTCAGCCAGGGTGGCTCGCCGCGTCGCCGGGCCGCGATGGCTCATCTCCGCCGCGCAGACGGGGAGGCGGTTTGGCCGTGATCGCATATCATCTGAATATGGCTTGAAACCATCGGGTAATATTGCCCCGGTTACTTCACTTGGTTGTGGGATGTTCTCCTCTTCGAAAAGAGCTTCCGTGTCAGAAGGGGCGTGACCGGCGGACGTGGCGCTGAAGCTGGCGAAGGCTGCCGTGTCGGTCCTTGCGGACGAGCACGGCTTCCGCCAGGCAGGCTCATGCATACTGGCATCGTGGCGACAGAGTCCCAGAGAGTATGTATGAACCAGCCTGGCCGAAGCCGTGCTCGTCTACGAGGCACGATGCAGCAGCCTTCACTGGCGAACTGTCACGGCAGCCTTCGCGGGCGAGCCCGACTCGCACATCGACACATTTAGCACCCCTGTCATATGTACGCGGATCTTTTGTTAAAT